>NW_024087810.1:0-14341 GCF_009730915.1 Dioscorea cayenensis subsp. rotundata
AGTTTGTAGCAATTTTTAATTGTTGCTACACATTGAAGGCATAAATGGATTGAAGTTTTACTGTTATGTAAAAAAAATATCAAATATTGGAAGACAAATTAGTTGTAGCTCAAAATTTTTTTAAAAAAAATTATTATAATTAATTTTTTTAAATTTGCTTTTATATGATTCAGTTGTCTTATAAATTTAGAAGATTTGAGTTAAGCGAAATTAGAAATTTCAAACTCATTTAATTTAGACAAATTATTTTTGAAAGATTTTCTAATTGATAAATAGAGCATTAGGTGGGATATTGCTTTCAACCAGTGAGAAAAATCAGTAGTTTGATGTAGACAAAGTCATTTTGCAAGCCAATAATTTTGCTTACCAAATCAATTATCTAGATATCTATTAATGCATGATGTCTGTTTGTGTCTATATATGTACCTTGAGATAGAGAGATTTTGATTTCTTTTTTTCAGCTATCAATTTCACCTTTTAATCAGACACTCAAATGAGAATCATACTCCTAACTCATAATTGTACGTGAAAAAATGAGATTAAAAAATAATTGTTTTTCCAATCACTTGCGCATATGAATAAATAAAAAAATAAAAATCCATTTTTTTATTGTCACATAGGGTCAAAGTTGTCACGAAGGATAAATATTCTAGTATTTACCTAACGCGTAATTCTTGTTTTCATAAAAAAAAAATTTTAAAATTGACCACAAAGGTTTTATATATGTTTTATTTATAAAATATGAATAAATCATGGAAGACATATAGCACTGAAATAGTTCCATAAAGTTGTTTCTTATATATATATTTTTGCATTTTTTTCATTTAAATAAATAATACAAGTCATCCGCCCATTAAATAATAATAATAACAACAATAATAATATCGATAATTAATAAAATAATATATATTGAAAAAATGGATAAACTATAACTTTATTACATCAAGTACCAAGGAACAATAAAACGTATAAGGATCCACTAGAGGTGGAGACAACAAAAAACAAAAAAGACAATCAAACAAGCACACCAAAAGCAAAGACAAGCATAAACCCTGGGCTAAAGGAGAGTTTCCACCCAAAAACGAAAACAAGTATAGCAGAAACGACACTTGTTGACAGTAGGATTAGGGGCTTGTGTTTCCGGGTCGTGCTTGTCGCCTGTGGGTAAGCCTAGGAAGTGGATAGACCTCCTCACCGCAGTTGAAGCAGACTCAAGCTTCTGTCTCTTATCAGTCAATGAAGCTTCAAGAGAGCATCATGTGGTTCCTTTTCTCTTTCCTGTCCTTGGGGGTGTTACAAAGTAGCCTGCCTTCTTGTTCCAACATGAGGATGGCTTCTTTGGTCTAAATACTGCGCCAACTAGCAGGTGGGACCTTTTTAGGAGTTGAGGTATGGGTGTTAGTACTTTCAAAAAACGCTGCACTTTCTCTGCAAAATTTGAGCTTGAGTCCTCTGACATTGACTCAAGCAGACTAACGTGTATATGTGACTATGTCGTTGTTGTCAATTTAAGTCACACATATAGGGCTCTTAACTACTATTTGAAGGCTCAGCTCGTTGAAAGCTCATGTCAGCTAATTCATTAAGTTAAATGAGCTCGTAAGATAAACGAGCCAAGCTTGAATACCACCAACTCGCCTCATTAAATCTTTTGAAAAACTTGTTTATTGTATAGTTAAAAACTCGTTTATAATATCATTTGCAATTTTATTTGTAACAATCATTGATATAACCATTCATAGTGTCATGAACAAGCTTATTTATTGGATCGTTAATAATATCAAAAAAAATATTTAAAGATAGTTACATCACAATTTTTATTTTTGTTATTGTTATAATTATTTGTTAACTTATTTAATGAAGATTTTAACAAGCTTGAACTCAAACCTTAATGATTCAATAAATAAGCTTAAATCATTCTTTTAATCCTCAAACTCAAATCGAGTTGAGTCACACTTGATAATAATTCATTAAATAAGCTTTAAATGATACTTTACTAAATTAAAAAATTAGAATATAAAAAAATAGTCAAGCCTTAATTAAGCTAATGTGCCAAGATTAAGCTTCGGATTTTCTTAACAAGTTGAGCTCGAGCATGAAGCTCGAAATAAGCTCGATTAGAGCTCGAGCTCAGTTAAAATAGTAACGAGTCAAGCTTGAACATGAAAAATGAAGCTCGAAGAAAGCTCGGCTCGAGTTCAAGCTCGATTAAATAATAACGAGCCAAGTTTGAACAAGGCAAAGCTCGACTCAGCTAGGCTCGTTTACAGGGCCTAGAGATAAAATGCTCTAGGGAATATTCTCCAGATTCTCAGATATTATTAACATAAGAATCCAAACCAAAACAGCCAAAACTGACAGCTCCCAATAGCTTGTACCGCATGATCCCCCTAGACTTAAACTTACACGACTCTCCCTTGTATTCATTTGATTCATGATCATAAATATTTACGTTTTATAATATTATAATTACAAATTTTTTTTAACACAAAAATCACTTCGTTTTTTTTAGTTACATATAATGCAATAATGACATGTTTTAAAACAATTTTCAGTGTCACATAAACGCTATGTCAGTGTGATATCAGCATACTCACCGAAAATAATCTTAAAACAGTGTCATGTACAACTGGAGAAAAGTTAAATAATTTTTATATTATAAAAAAAAATTACTCCCACAACAATATAAAGTATAAACAATTATGGCCACGAGTGAAATGACCGTTATCCCTTAACTAAATCTGATCCACCGGTCAAAAAAA
The DNA here is from genome assembly GCF_009730915.1 of Dioscorea cayenensis subsp. rotundata. NCBI lineage: Eukaryota > Viridiplantae > Streptophyta > Magnoliopsida > Dioscoreales > Dioscoreaceae > Dioscorea > Dioscorea cayenensis. The sequence goes on from NW_024087810.1 coordinate 2,763, forward strand.
TTCATTTCTTACCCACCATTCATTTCCGGATTTCCCTATGTTTTATCCACATGAACCATTTAAGGTAAACTAAAAACAAGGTACAAGTACAGAATCACCCGTTTTTAGTTAACTGACTTTAGTCAAGTTTGAGAGAGAGAGAGAGAGAGAGATCACCATCACCCGTTTTTAGTTAACTGACTTTAGTCAAGAGAGAGAGAGATCACCCGTTTTTAGTTAACTGACGTCAGAGAGAGAGAGAGAGAGAGAGAGAGAGAGAGAGAGAGAGAGTGAGTGAGCGAGCATCCTTTTTCTCTATAAATTCATGCACTGCTCAGTTAAACTTCAGGATTCAGCCATTCAGGAATACCTTGAGTTTGAGAGAGTCAGACATGTCAAGCACTGCAGGTCAAGTGATTAGATGCAGAGGTAGTTGATAATAGTTTTCTATTTTAATTAATTTGTTTGTTTATTTTGAATTTATATGATGAGTTTATATATATATATATATATATATAATTGTTGAACTTGCAGCTGCTGTTGCGTGGGAAGCAGGGAAGGCATTAGTGATTGAAGAGGTTGATGTGGCTCCTCCTCAAGCAATGGAAGTTCGCCTTAAAATACTCTATACCTCTGTCTGTCGTAGTGATATTTATTTTTGGGAGGCTAAGGTTTGTTTCTTGGTGTTTTATTTATTTATTTATTATTATTATTATGATTATATATATATATATATATATATATATATATATTGCTTTTTAATTTGGATTGTTATGTTTACTGGTTTTAATATATAATATGTTGGATTATGTTTTCAGGGTCAAAATACCATTATTTCCTCGAATTTTTGGGCATGAAGCTGCAGGGTATTTTTGTCGTTTTGAATCAATCTAAAAATATTTCTTTTTGTTTGTATGATTTATTTATTTATTTATTTACTTATCTATTATTATTATTATTATTATTATTATTATTTGATGATTAATTGTACAAATCACTCGTACGGATTGCTAATATAGTTGTTGTGTTTCTTTAATAGCATCTTTAACGCCCATTGAGCAAAGCTCAATGAGTGTTTAAACATTAAACGCTCCCATAAAAAACGTATGGTGATCACTAAGCGTTTGGTGGCCACTATACTTTTAACCATGAGACCCACTATTTAAAAAAAAAACACATAGGTCCCTCTCAATTTTAAATATAATTATGAAGTTTTTAGGTATAATACCTGAATTGGTCCTTCTACTTTTCTCTCTCTTTTTTTTTGGTCCATTTACTCAGAAATGCTCCCAAGTAGTCTCTCTACTCTTGAAAATGGTTCTACTTAGTCCATTCTACTCTAAAATAGGCTAAGTATTGGCTGTATTTTTCAAGAGTAGAGGGACTAAATGGGAAGAGATTAAGGGCAGAGAGACTAAATTTGGTCATTTTCAAGAGTAGAGGGATTAGTGGGGCGCATTACTGAGTAGAGGGATCAAAAGGAAAGAGAGAGAAAAGTAGAAGGACCAATTCGGGTATTATACCAAGTTTTTATTAGAAAGTGATTTTTATTAAATAAATATGTATTCAAAAGTGATTTTTATTAGATAAATATGTATTATGAAATTTTTTATTAAAGTGATTTTTAATAAATTAACTTATTATTTAAATAATAAAATATTTTTGAAATAAATATATTTAAAATAAAATATTTTGAGATGATTTAATAGATAGGAGTTAAATGGGTTGATTGTGGGAGCAACACGAGAGAGATAGAGAGAGTCACACACGAGAGATAGAAAACATGTGCCCTAATTTCTCCCCTAATTTCTCTTTTTATTTTTTTTAATTAAAAAAATTGACACATCACTAGCTACATCATTCGTGTGGCTAGTTTCGTGTGATCTCTTCGTTCTATATAGCATTACTCTAACTATTATGGGAGATTGTTTAATTGATAAGAGTTTAATGGGTTGATGATGTGGCATGGACATCAAACTCTATGATAGTATAACGATTAAAGTTGCTCTAAAGTTAAAATGAACATATTCATGATAAGGTGGCAACCGAGCAAGGTGAGCCCATAAGTTGGCCCATTTAATTTTTAATTTTTATTTAAAAACAAATCATTTTTAAAATCATTAAAGTTTTAAGTAATAAATTGGTAAAATTGCTAATGTTGGGCTAGCCAATTGGTTGAGGCACTCTTTACTCTCATGCGAGGTCACTTATTCAAATTTTACCAAATATATAGTAAGCAAAGGTTTCCAATGTCCAAGAGGTGCTAAAAAATTCTCTGTATAGAAGCATGTTTGTAACTAGGGCTGTAAACGAGCCGAGCCGAGCCGAGCTTTGCCTTGTTCAAGCTTGGCTCGTTACTATTTAATCGAGCTTGAACTCGAGCCGAGCTTTCTTTGAGTTTCATTTTTTATGTTCAAGCTTGGCTCGTTACTATTTTAACCGAGCTCGAGCTCTAATCGAGCTTCTTTCAAGCTTCATGCTCGAGCTCAACTTGTTAAGAAAATTCGAAGCTTAGACTTAGCTAGCTAACTTGATTAAGGCTTGACTATTTTTTTTATATTTTATTTTTTTATTTAGTAAACTTATTTAATGAATCATTATCAAGTGTGACTCAATTCGATTTGAGTTTGATTATATTAATGATTGTTACAAATAAAATTGTAAATAATACTATAAACGAGCTTTTAATTATACAATAAACGAGTTCTTCACAAGATTTAATGAGCCGAGTTTGGTGGTGTTCAAGCTTGGCTCGTTTATCTTATGAGCTCATTTAACTTAATGAACTAGTTGACATGAGCTTTTAATGAGCTTAGCCTTCGAATAGTAGTTTATAGCCATATATGTGTAACTCAAATTGACAACAATGACATAGTCACATATACACCTTAATATACATATACATATACATATATATAATGTAATATATATATACGAGCTCACAATCGAGCTTATAAACGAGCTTGTTCATGAGCTTGGTCACGAGCTGTGTTCGCGAGCCAGAACGAGCCGAGCTTTTGGCTGTTCAAGCTTGGCTCGTTTATTAATCGAGCTTGAAAATGATATTCAAGCTTAGCTCGTTTACAATATGTGCTAAACACGAACGAGCCTTTATCGAGCCGAACACCGAGCTACTCACGAACGGCTCGGCTCAAATACACCCCTATTTGTAACCCAATTCTCGTACCACCAAGTGAGAGCATATGACCTGATAATTAATTTCCGATTGTGCACACACCTCTGATTATTGCACATATCATATTTAAAAAAAATAAATCAATAAATTGGTAATTTTTTTAAGCATGTACAAAAAGTATCTTAAAATAAAAAATTTGAATATATGAGGCCCTGTCTTTGAGGATGTTCGTAGATTTCCATCTCCAGACATCTCTCAGGATTTATTAGATCTTAGATGTTGATCTATCCCTAGGTAAATTTTCATCTGCGGACATTTACCGCTCCTTTCTCACTCTCTCTCTCTCTCTCTCTCATTGAGAACATGCACAAGTGACTTATTTTACAAGAGCATAATATTTATTTTTTTATTGTAAGAGTTTATCTATACATATACAAGAAAGAGGTATTTTCACATGTTTTATTAAAAAAATATTTAAAAAATTAATTTACAATCATTTATTATTCACTGGTGCACATAAACCGATAAACCTATGGAGGGGAAAAAGGGGTGGTTGATTGGTTGGTTGTAATAGGATGGTGGGCTAAGGCACGGTCCAGTTGGCATCTTAACAAAGGACAAAAACGTAATTTTATAAATCAAAGCAAATATATTCAAAAAAATCGAGAAGAGCAAAATGATATTTTCTTGGATTCAAAGACAAAAATTAACATTTGGGTATTGGACATGAATCAACGTGAATATATTTGTAATCTATGTAGATTAGACACCAAACTGCCAAATTGAAAATTCAAGAACAAATCAATTGTTAACTCTTAGGGTCATTTGGTTCGTGGTAATAATATATTACTACGTAAAGAGATTACTATCATAATATGGGTTGGGAATGTTATATAATTGGGAATATTATGGAAATTTGATATAACTATTTTGGTTGGAAACTCTTATTACTGGTAATATATAGTTCATTATCGTATTTGATTCATTATAATCAATTTGGTAAAATATAAAAAAGTTATTACATTATCACGGTAATCAAAGATAGACACCAAATTTGATGGTAATAGGATTACTAACTTTTTTGGTAATATTCTTATGTTGATAATGTGATATTATCATCAGATTACCATCGGTGCAATGCCAAACATAGTAATATTTTCAAATTACTACATAACACATAATAATTTTTCTACATTACCGCGAACCAAATGGCTCTTTACAGGCTAATATTTGTTTGTATTTCTCATGTTAGAATTGTTGAGAGTGTTGGAGATGGAGTTACTGATCTTAAACCCGGTGATCATGTCATTCCGGTGCCCAGCGGAGAATGTAAGGAGTGTATACATTGTAAGTCCAAGGAGAGCAACATATGTGATCTTCTCAGGGTAAACTTAGGCCGGGGAGTGATGATCAGTGATGGGCAATCCAGGTTCTCCATTAATGGAAAACCGATATACCATTTTGTCGGAACATCGACATACAGTGAGTACACTGTTGTTCATGTCGGTTGTGCTGCGAAGATCAACCCTTCGGCTCCTCTAGATAAAGTTTGCATTCTTGGTTGTGGCATTTCATCAGGTGAAAAACTCTTGGTTCATGTTTCCATTCATTAACTATGCATGTCATTGTTGCTCAAGTTCTTTGTTTTCTTTGAAGGTCTTGGTGCTGTTTTGAATGTAGCAAAACCACCAAAGGGATCATCAGTTGCTGTTTTCGGCCTTGGAGCTGTTGGACTTGCGGTGAGCTATCTTTCAATGATATAATTTAAACTAGCTTAATATAATACGAACAAATAAGATCATATATATCTAATGATATTGATGATGATTCACAAATAGGCCGCCGAAGGGGCGAGGATTTCAGGGGCTTCGAGAATTATCGGTGTTGATGTGAACCCGAAAAAATTCAATCATGGTCTGAATTATGATGTTCTTGATTGAAGTTCAACTCGGTTTATCTGATTTGATAAACAGATTTGCTTGCATTTCAACAGCAAAAAATTTCGGTGTCAGCGAGTTCGTAAACCCAAAAGATCATGATAAACCTGTTCAAGAGGTTATTGCCGAGATGACCGGTGGGGGAGTTGATCGGAGTATTGAGTGCACCGGTGATGTTGATGCAATGATATCTGCATTTGAATGTGTTCATGATGTATTTTTCTTCGAACTCTTTTTTTGTCGTGTTTGATTTTGCTCGGATACTTTCATGCTTGCGAATTGTATGGATGATTCAATATCTCAGGGTTGGGGTGTTGCTGTTCTGGTTGGAGTGCCACACAAAGACGCCGTCTTTAAGACACATCCTATGAATCTGCTGCATCAGAGGACACTTAAAGGAACCCTCTTTGGAAACTATAAACCGCGAACCGATCTTCCTGCTATTGTGGAGAAGTATATGAACAAGGTGATGATTGAAATTTCAGAAATCATTCTCACATTGTGTTATCTAAGTCCTTGTTCTGATACCTGATGCAGGAGCTAGAACTGGAGAAATTCATCACTCATGAAGTGCCATTCGCTGAGATCAACAAGGCTTATGAGTTCATGCTCAACGGTGATAGTCTCCGCTGCATCATTCACATGGATGGTTGATCTGATTCCTATGTTTGCTTGAAAGGAATAACTGTTGTTCATAATCCAAATAAGTTGTGGATTTCTCAGTAACTCTTGTAATTTCGCATATAAAATATATTTGCTTGTTTGAGATGTCAAAGTTTTGGCAACAGATGCTTCATTGAAAAGAATCATATGAAACAATTGCAACATTAAAAAAATACCAAAGTTCAGTAGAATCAGTGCTTTCAATTACGGCAAATGCATTCGGGAAGTGGATTTTCATAGAAAGATTCTTCAGTCCTAAGACGGTTTCTTCCTTTCATTCCTGGTAGAGAACCATATCTTTTCCTTGGAGATCCTTGTCTGTCAAATAACAAATTCAATATCAGTGGTTTATCAAGAGGTGGTTGCACAGATGCCATCGACATTACCTTGATTTATGCATTTGAGTTACAAGTGGCGATAAAGTCGAACTTTCTTTCAGCTCTCCATTTTCCATCTTGTCAAAGAGTTCCACTAATCCTTTCCTGAAGCCAACAGGGGTGCGAAATAATGTAATTTAGAAGATGGTAGAGGTGCAACATGTCGACAATCTCAACTACAAAACAGGTACAGAGGAATACCTATCTGGGTTGATTGTCTTCCGGTGATCGAGATATCTCCGATGTCCCTCAACAGCTCTTGCCATGTTGCCGGTATACGATGGAACAAATACATCACTTTCGACTGATATTATATAATCAATAGCCGCAGCCTGAGATGCATGACTGACAAATTTTTCCAATTCTTCTGTCGCTAATGTCTCCTGTAAAAAATTCAATGTAATTATAGGTGGAAGAATTGGTAACATAGTTTGCACCAAACATAATTTAGCACAAGATGGGAGAACCTTGAAAACCAAGTTAGGGAAGCGAGATCGCAAGTCTGAGAGATAAGTGTCTCCACCGAATATTTCACCCGCCGCTATATAGATATAGGTGGCTGGAGGGTAACCCAAAGCTTGCAAAAAGATCCCAACCTCTTTGGGGGTCAAAGGACAAAAGCCTCCTATTCTCTGTTCGGTTGAGTTTATTTTCTTTAATTTCCAATGTTTCGTATTCTCCCTAAGAACAAGAAAGTCCGTTCACAACCAAATCAAGGAAATGAAAGAAAATCCACAATAAATAGAGAGCATCTCACCTCAAAGCAGTCAGCATTTCAGCTTCGGAATCGTTGAGGCCATAAGTACATCCAGTAAAAGAGACTTGCACTTAATCTCTTAACACATTTATACATTCATTTTGCATGAACTATGACTCAAATCCACTTCTTGACTAGAATACGAACATCTTAGACACAAAATTTATATCAAAAAATTAAATAGTCCTAATAATTATGTCTGATTAGCAACAGAAAATTAGAATCGGATTAATTCCGTTTCAGATTCATATTAGCAACGAACTTGCGTTCCGTTTTCAAATTAACAATAGAATAAACTTCCATTTCTAAATTAACAACGGCATATAAGTTGATTTCTAATCCGTTTCTAATTAACAAATGGAAAACCTGTCGGTTTCTAATCTGTTTCTAATTTAGAAACGGAACATGATTCCGTTTCTAAATTTAAAATATAAAGAACTTATTAAAAAGTATATATAATTATTGTATAACATTTTAAAAATTTATTAAATTATTAAATCTAATCCTATTTGAAGTATTAATAAATAATAATTTGTATAATTAATAATATGAAATAGACTTATAGAGCATTTTTTTTTATAAATTAATTTTAACTTTTTTAAATGAAAAAATTCATTTTGACTTTAATATTACTTAAAAATATGCAAATAAATTGGTAATTAATCTATATATATATATACAACTATATATATAAGATGTTTTATTTAATTAATTAGGTAGAATTAATGTGATTTATTAGCTAGGTAGATTGAATGTGATGTATTAAATTGATCTCAATAATATATTTAGATAATATTATCCTAAATAAAAATTATTTTTAAGTTAATATAATTAAAAATGGATATTTATATTTTAAAATCATTTTAAAAATTTATAAATAGCTTACAACTGGTTGAAAGATGTATCAATCATATATATATATATATATTCATTATTTATGTATAACTAAATATTTATTTTAATTATATATATTAGAAACGGATAACTAATCCGTTTCTAAATTAAAAACAGAACGATTGGCCGTTGCTGATTTAGAAATGGACCAATAGTCTGTTTCCATCTTTTAGAAAAGGATAACTATTCTGATTTAGAAACGAACAACTATTCAGTTTCTGATTTAAAAACAGATAACTTGTCCGTTTCTTAGAAAGGGAATGCAATCCGAAATGGACAACATATCCGATTCTATTTCAAAATATTATTTATTATATTTTTTTAATTTAAAAATGGATTAAAAACCTATTAATCTGTTTTTGAATTTATTTTATTTTTAAAATTTTAAATGTAGAAATAGAAACGAATAATCTGATTCAAAATTTAATCGATTTTATATATTTTTAAATTTAGGATCGGTTTGGAAACTGAATTTTTTCTGTTTCTAATGAAAAAACAGAAACGTTTGGTTTCTAATCAATATTTCAAACTGAGTTTGTTTGTCTAATTTCTGAAACGGATTAAGAACTGATTTGATTTAAAAACAGATTAGAAAAAGGCAAAAAATCCGTTTTCATTTTTTTAATTTAGCAACGAAATAAAATCTAATTTAAATCCGTTTCCAATATTAGCAATGGACAATATTTGCATTGCTAATCAAATTAGCAATGAGCTTTTTAGGAACTGAAAAATTCCATCTAACTTAAATTAGCAACGGATTGGAAACTGAAAAAACTGTTTCTAAATTGTGAATTTGTTGTAGTGAAAAGCAAGCATCATTAATGATGTCCACCTACCTTTTAATTATTTATTTATCTAATTCCCAAATTATCAAATAATAATAATAATAATAATAATAATAATAATAATAATAATAATAATAATAATAATGTTTCAACGAGTTTGACGTATCATCCTAACTATAAATAACTAAATAAATATGACAAAAAGTTTTCTTTGATGCATCTGTTTGGTGACCTATTTTGTTCCAATTTTACTTCTATAACTTTTGACCATTCACATCTTATTATTTATTATTTTATGTAATGATCTGATATAGAAACAAGTTCTATATTATACTATCAAATGCCGGACATTCAATGGTAACCAACATTTCTGATTGGCAGTGTCTTGGATTACAACAACACAGATGGAAATATCAACATCCTTCCATTGCTCAAAACCATAATCAGCCACAAAATACCAGTATGCATCTTCAGGTAAGATGTTACTAATTTATTCTTGGAATCAAATTGCATATTTAGAACATAACCTAAAAGATTAATTGATGAACAAACATTGTTCTCTTTACTTTACAGTGGTGATCAAGACTCAGTTGTTCCATTGTTAGGATCTCGAACACCTTGTACGAGAACTAGCACATGAGATGAAACACAGCATTACAGTTCCATATCGCACATGGTTCTATAAAGACCAGTTATATACACATATTCATATGATATCGAATTAATGTTTATATAGATTATATCATATCTAAAGATGGTATATATACTTGTGATTCAATTAAGGTGGGAGGATGGATGACAGAGTATGGGAAACTGCTGACATTTGCTACAGTGAGAGGTGCTGCTCATATGGTTCCTTATGCACAACCAGGAAGAGCTCTGCAACTCTTCAAGTCATTTGTGAAAGGACAGAGACTTCCAAACATAACACAAACTTCCTTTTGATCTTTTGTTCTTGTACTGTTTCAAATCACATTTTTGTGAACTTTTGAAGAAGCACAAATAATAACAGAAGAATAGTTTGTGTTATATAATATATATAAGAGTTTGTGTCTGTATATGGGATTTTAGTCCCACATCAGCTGGGAGTGAGAATGGTCATGGATGAAGGCTATAAATAAAGGAAGGGAGGTCGATAAGAAGGTATGATCCTTCAGGCAGTCCAATGGGAGGTGATGAGTGGTAAAAGCTTGCGCTTTGATGCGTGATGGGTGTGCGCCCATAGCCTGTTACGACAATGAGCACACTCTATATATAAAATTTGGTCTCCAATGGTTGTGAACCCTCACCTTATATATAAAATTTAAATATTTTGTACATATATATAATATTAAATATTAAATAAAAATATATTAATTATATTTGATGTATGTATATGATAAAAAGGAATAAATAGATGAAAAAACTTAGGTCAGGAATCTCTTAAGTTCTGTAATTTCTGCTGTATATTCTGTGGGAACAAGGATTAAGAAATCTAGTGGGAATGGGATCGAGAAAAATTTTCTCTTGAACATGAGTCCGAAAATGGGGTCAGTCAGGGAATATATTTTTAGTGAATTTCTGTTATGTTGACATTTCTGTCTTCCCTAGAGATCTCTATATTTTTATTAAAGATGAGTTTGAATTTTTAAATTTTAATTGTAGTTGTACACTGAAGGCATAAATGGACTAAAGAGTTAATCTTACTTAAAGAAAATATCAAATATTGAAAGAAGAATTAGTTGTGGCTCAAATGCTGTTTTTTTTTATAAAATTATTATATAATTAATTTTTTTAAATTTGCTTTTATAATTTTTTAGAAATTTAGAAGATTTGAGTTAAGCGAAATTAGAAATTTCAAACTCATTTAATTTAGACAAATTATTTTTGAAGGATTTTCTAATTGATAAATAGAGCATTAGGTGGGATATTGCTTTCAACCAGTGAGAAAAATCAGTAGTTTGATGTAGACAAAGTCATTTTGCAAGCCAATAATTTTGCTTACCAAATCAATTATCTAGATGCATGATGGCTGTTTGTGTCTATATATGTACCTTGAGATAGAGAGATTTTGATTTCTTTTTTTCAGCTATCAATTTCACCTTTTAATCAGACACTCAAATGAAAATTATATTCCTAACTCATAATTGTACGTGAAAAAAATGAGATTAAAAAATAATTGTTTTTCCAATCACTTGCATGCATGAATAAATAAAAGAAAATTCCATTTTTTTATTCTCGTATAGGGTCAAGGTTGTCACAAAGGATAAATATTCTATAGTAATATTTACCTACTCGTAATTCTTGGTTTCATAATTTTTTTTTAAAAAAAAAATCGATCACAAGGGTTTTATATTTTTTTTACAAAATATGGATAAATCAGGGAAAACATATATAGCACTGAAATAGTTCCATAAATTGTTTCATATATATATATATAGCATTTTTTTATTTAAATAAATAATACAATTCATCCTTCCAGTAAATAATAATAATAATAATAATAATAATAATAATAATAATAATAATAATAATAATAATATTGATAATTATATATATATATATATATATATATATATTGAAAAAATTTGATAGACGACAACTTTATTACAAGCACCAAGAGTCACAAACAAGGGAACAATCAAACATGCTCATCAAAAACAAAGACAAGCATAAACCCTACGCTAAGGGAGAGTTTCCGCTCAGAGAAAAAACAAGTAGAGCAGGAAGGACACTGGCCAGCAGTTAAATCAGTGGTATGTGTCTCCATATCACACTTGTCGCCTGTGGGTGAGCCTAGGAAGTGGATAGACCTCCTTACTGCCACTAAAACAGTCTCAAGATTTTGTCTCTTATCGGCTGGTGAAGCTTCATGAGAGCGTCATGTGGTTCCTTTTTTCCTTTCCGTCTATGAGAACGGGTATCGAGAAAAATTATCTCCCGAACTCATGTTTGAGAATGGGGTTAGACATAGGTTCGGTAGGTCGGTCCAGGGAATACATTTTCGGTGAATTTCAGTTCAGTTGACATCTACTATCTTCGCTAGATATCTCTATGTTTTTACTAGAGATG
>NW_024087811.1:0-9957 GCF_009730915.1 Dioscorea cayenensis subsp. rotundata
ACGATGTACCTCCGATCAGTAGCCATGTCATCAGCGGCAGAACTTCGATGCTTGACGTCGACCCGTAGCGATGGTGTTGCTTTGTTATTGTTCGTCGTCGGTAGGCCGGTCAGGACGAGGCGAGCGTGTAATCTCCCTCTCGCATAGTCTCTTGAATGTGGCGCCTTGGACATGAGCTTCCGATGATGCTCGATCGATGTCGTAATTCCGGCGTCTGCGTCGAGTCCGGGTGCCGGTTCTTTCGGTAGGGCCCAAGCGATGGGGTTGGCAGGCGCCATCCTTCCGGCGCCTCCACGGCGACAAGCCGAGAAACTTCGGTCGATCGATATCGCGTTCATGCATGAGGTTGCGTGATGACATCTTTGGCCAGTAATAAGTCACGGGGTGGTGCTACGCGGTGCAGCGGACTGCACGCCATGGTGAGCTGTCGTTGTCGTGGTAGGGGGTTGTTGACTATGGCGGGGTAGAGGGAGGAGCGCTTCTCGCGTCGAGGAATCGTGCGTGCGCGTGGTGCTGGAAGTAGGAGAGCGGCGTCGGTACGCACGATAGAGGCTGCCCTCTCGTCTACCGCCTTGAGCAAGTGGTTCCCGGAGCAATGGCATCCATCCGTCGGTTGGCGCCAACAAATATTTCTTCTTGACACTCGCAGGAACCAGCTCGAAACTAACATATGTAAACGAAACAATTTTCCGTGAGATCATTCATTTTAAACTATAAAAACTATATATTTAAAGCGTTATAGAATATAATTAAGCGGAGAACAAAAATATTTAAACCGGTATGAATAAGAGTTAAGCGGTAAATACTAAAGTTAAGCGCTAAATAAAATGTTTAAACATTAAAGACTTATGTTAAACATTGTCCATGATTTATTACCTCTTTTTCCATCGGCGATGACAAGCTCGTTTCTACAGTCGCTTGCTTAGGTAAGTACTTTCACCGTATACGTGACATCCTTGGGATCTTGCGAAGCGGACTTTCTTCCCGTTCAGGTCATCTCGTAAAACCAGGGACGTTAAGCGCGACCCAGAGCAACCCTTAATGTACCACGTGTTGGTCTTCTTCCGGCGCATCTATCTTGCGCTCGGGCGGCGCTTGTGGAATATCCTCCATAAGCCACTTGTGCGTCGCTGCGCCCATGCGTGTCGCCCCATGGGCTGGTAGATCATCGGCGTAATCAGCGATCCGATTCGAACCGAGCATGATGTATTTGGGAAGAGGGACTGTCCCCGTGAGAGTACACCATCGAGTTTGACAAAATTATCTTCTTCTCCCTCTAGTCGAACAAGTTGCGCGAGTGCTCTTGATGGAGTCTCTGTGTCTCTCGTGGGTCTTTGATAGATCACCGCCCTTGACGGCGACTGGTTTTCTTCTTACGAAAGACCAGCTGCGTCGCCATCGTAGCATGAGACCAGAAACGAGGGGCCACATCTTGAGGTTTGAAACTCGGCGAGGGCTTTCCCGATCCACGAATTTATTGAGTGCGACCATCGTACCTTTGTAAAAAAGAGAATCAAGAAGGGCCCTCTCTTGGTATATGGCTTCGAGCTCGATGAGCAGCGCAAAGCGGTGTCGCTCGAATAATCTCCCGGTGTCGAGGGGTCGTGTTAACTTTCAATTGACTAAGGTCTCCTAGCCAGGTGTCAAATAGCAGCGCCCATTAACTAGGTTGACCGCCCGTAATCACAAGCCTGCGACAATAACAACACATTCGACATGCGGTATTGACAAAAGTTTAAGCGGAAATATAAGGTTTTAAGCGGTAAACTCTCGGTTATTAAGCGGAGATATAAAATGTTAAGCGAGACCCATTTTGTTAAGCAGAGGCGAGAATACTTGAGCAGAGACAACAAATGTTAAAGCGTAACATCTCATTTCTTAAGCGTCGACCTCGTTTGTAAAAGCGCAACCATATCAAAGCGAAGCGGGAAATGTACATTATAAATATTACACAAATCATAACAATCGAAAAAAACTATTTCGATGGTGTATACATCTGACAAATGCAAAAACAAAAAACAAAACCCTAGCAGAAATCTCCTGCGAGACTAACAAAACCCCGGTAGAAATCCCCTGCGAGACTTGATATCTTCCAACAAAAAGCAGGGAGCACTAAAACAAAACCGAAAAAAATCTTTCTTTGTATGAGCAGTTAACATAAAAACCATACTCAATACCTTAGATTGCAAAGCGATGAAATGCCAACTAGTTCTTGCGGGGACTTCTCCTTGAGATCTGGGTGGAAAGGGAAAAAGGCGATGAAATGCCAATTACGGAGGCTTGGCGGTGAGAGACAACCCGGAGGCGACCGGAGATGGAAAAGGCGAAGGCGTGAGTTGAGAAAAAGCAATTAAGCGGCTCCGATAAATTACGTCTCTCGGGGTTACCCTACGGAAAAACCCCCACTTCCTCTCAAATCGCCGAGATGGGCTGCGACCCACGACTCCCCATGCAGAGGGCATTTTTCAGTCCAAAAAAATTTGAAACTCACTCCGTTCACATCCGTTACAGGGTTTGGGGGTTTGAAAAACATAGACTTTAAAAGGAGGGGGTTTTTGGGGATTGCAAAACTAACGGGGTGTTTTTGGCAATTTTACAAACTTAAAGGGTTTTTTTGGCAATTTCCACTTTAAATTATTATATTAAAATTAATAAAATAATTAAATAATATGTTTTTTAATGGGAGATATAACCCCGGCATTGGGGTTATAAAATTTAGAAAAATTAAAAAATGCAATATAATTAATATAAGTTTATGATTTTAGTTAATTTTTATACTAATGTCCATTTCTTTATTAATAATTTGCTAATAAATAAATATGTTGCCTTTTACATAACCATGATGCCGAGGCATATTGACATTAGTAATAATAAATTAAATTAATTATTAAATAAATAATTGAATTAATTAATTTAATTAATAACCATTAATGAAATCTTATCAACCAATTAATTCACCAGAAATTGGTTGATAATCCAATTATTAATTAAATTAATAAGTAATTTAATTTATTAATACTCATTATTAAATATAACATTTTTAAATATAATAATAAATAATATAAATAAATTAAATACTAAAGTTAATAATTAATAAATTATTTAATAAGGAGTATATCATAACAAATTAATACATAATAAAGTTTGGGGGTAATCTTACCATGAGTAACATTATCCTTAAAAATGCATCAACCAAACATGTGTTGTCTAATTTCGGTTTACAAATCGTCCAAACAAACATAAAAATCTTATAATATAGTAATTTCAATTACATCCAACCAAACATAAGATTTCATTACCTTTGTATTTTTAAAAATTCAAGTATTTCGGGTTATATTGTAACTAAATATCCACTTTGCATTTTAGAAATACATCAACCAAAAGCGCCACCTATAAAGGGTTTCTTTGTGGTTGCAGAGCACTGCTAATGAATTCTACTTACTCGATGGGTCCATGCATCCTTCCAACAATTGGGTAATCAGTAACTATATGCCCGTCCCCACATGCC
The DNA here is from genome assembly GCF_009730915.1 of Dioscorea cayenensis subsp. rotundata. NCBI lineage: Eukaryota > Viridiplantae > Streptophyta > Magnoliopsida > Dioscoreales > Dioscoreaceae > Dioscorea > Dioscorea cayenensis. The sequence goes on from NW_024087811.1 coordinate 3,509, forward strand.
TCACAAGTCATGACTGACGCGGGTTTGGAAGTGACAAACTGTCAATTTTCTTGCTCAAGGATTCTGCTTGGGTGGCTAATGTTGTCACCTTGCTAAATTCTAACACATCAGGTACCTCAGGAACTGACTTCCCTCATGAATTCCACTATTAATTGTTCATGGTTGTCTCCTCAATCAATTGCTTGGTTGTCTCTAGGGTCTTACTGCTAAGTGATCCTCCTACTGCTGAATCTATTAACTACCTAATATTTTGATTGAGGCCCTGATGAAAAATATGAACTTCTACCGACTCAGGGAGGCTGTGATGAGGACACCTCCACAAGAGGTCCTTGAACCTCTCCCATATTTAAAAAATGATTCTTCATCCATCTAAGTGAATGAAGTGATTTCTTGCCAGAGCTTTGTAGTCCAACCTAAGAGGAAGTATCGGGCAAGGAATGCTTCAATTACTGCTCCCAAGTGGTGATAGATACGTAAGGAAATGCTTGAAGCCATTATTTAGCTTGTCCCTTCAATTAAAATGGGAATAATCTCAATATAATAGCATCCTCAGAAACTCCATTCATCTTAAGCATATCACACATTTCCAATAATCCTCCAATATAGCTATTAGGGTTTTCATCCTATAGCCCATGAAACTGAACCTACTACTATACCATCTATACAAAAGCAAGCTTCAACTCAAAGTTGTTGGCCACTACCGGTGGTAGGATAATACTGGACTAGGATCAGTTCAATGTCGGATTAGCATAATCAGATAAAGTCCTCATATGATCTCCACATTCTTCCATCACAATAGAATGTTCTCTTTCTACTCCTGTTGTTAATGACCTTGGCTCACTGAATAATGTAGTCCATAGTCATGTTTCAATCAGTCGTTAGATGTTACGTCATTTTCAAAATCCTTAATGACTTACTCATTGGAATGCAATGAAAATGAATAAGAAAACACAAATAAAAATTAATAAAAGAAGAAATGTAAGAAGCAAAAATGAAAATGAAAAAAAAAATGGCTAATGAGATGGATAAAAAGAAATGTTCCTAATATCTCTAAGTTCCTCAGTAACAGAGCCATAAACTTGATAGGCACTGAAGTCACCTACTAGACACAAACACACGTGCAGATCAAGAATTATAGAGTGCTATGAATAAGGATTGTCGATCCTTGAGTGATTAGAGAGTACTAATTCTAGTGTCGTCACTTAAACTAAACGGTGATGTGGGTTGTGAATTTAAAATAAAACTAACAATTGGAAAGCACAAGCATAAAATACAGCAAAACAAGCATAAAAGAAGAGTGTTCGGGCATCGACTTCCCCTAAGGTTTTATTAAGTTCTAGATATGATTGCACAAGAACTTGTAATTGAGTTTAGCTGAGAGAACTACTAATTGATATTGTCCCATTTCTCAAGATGAACAATAACTAATCCCATGCATTGTTGATACAAACTACCCTACGATTGCATTATTCTAGTGAATTCTACCTAGAAGAAACAAGGATTTAATAAATAGTGAACCTCTCTCTTGAGACTATTAACCCTAATCCCTTACAAGAATTCTTGGATTTGACTATAATAGAGCTCAAGTCAATTAAAACATGCAATTGAACTTAACATCAATAAATTGCAATCAATCACAAAATGTAAAAGTTCCAAAGTCTACAACTAATGTCAATTAAAAATGTAAAACCTAGGTTTCATCCATGCCACCAACAATTTAGTTCTTTATTAAAGGAGAACACTCATATAATCCAATCAATATGGGAAAAGTAAATGAAAACATTTTAAAAAAAATCCCTTCTTTCTTTACCACCTTGGACCGTCGATGAATCTCCCATTGATCTTCAAAAAACTGCTGAAAACACACCTTGACAACCAAAATAATGCCCTAGATGGTGGAGGATGCTCTTCCCTATGTTGGACTGATGAAGAGATACTTGAGAAGCTTTTTTAATTCTTTTCTTGCGCTTGACCACCAAAAGATTCCACAAAAATATTTACTAAAATCTTTTATACCTAACCACTCACGGGAGACTTACGAGAGTAAGAATAAGACTGTAAGGAGCTAGAAATGATGGGTTGCATACCTTATGAGCCTCTTTCAACTGTAAGCTCCACCTGTAAATTTTTCTATCTTAGTGTTATGGCCTTGATTGTGGTCGTAAGTGCTGGACCATAAACTTGACTGGATGGCGCTTGCAACCTCCATTACAAAGTGTATGTGCTCTCACTACAACAAATTTGATGATTAGTGGCGATTTTCTATATGACATATTTTTCATATGTCACTAAAAGAGCATATAATGTGACAAAAATCAACTATCGTCACTCAATTCCACAAGCTGAATATTGTACATGACAATACTTGATAATGTCACATAGAAGCATCACACAATGTGTGGCGCCAAATTTTTCCCTTCAGCTGGAGATGGAGGAAATATTTTTTTAGTGACACTAATAATATTTGGTAACGCTCTCATTTTGCCATCAATGTTTTACATTTTTTGTGATGATTATATAACATAATTTTTTTAGAACAATTTTTGACATTATGTCACTAATACCATTGTACATTATTTGTGACCATTTGGTTTTGTCATGTATGTTTTAATTATTTCGTGACATGTATGTATGACACTAAAATATAAGTATTTGTGATAGTCTCATTGTGTCACCTATATATATATATATATATATAGCATTAGTGGAAGGAATTACAAAAATGTCACATTTGTTTAATTTGTGCATGACATAAAGTTTTCCTCACAAATGAGATATCATTTTTATTCTATGTGAGAATTTATTGTTGAGATACGTTGAATTATTTCTTCATTCTTTGTTTTTGAATTATGACCTAAATCAAAAATTTTTAGGGAGAACGATGAAGATTAAAGGGTGGATACAAATTAACCCTTTTTTTATTTATTATTTAAAAGCAATCCAAACCAAATTTCTTGGGGGTTGTATTATTTATTTTTTGAGCTTTAAGGGCTCTTGTACTTGTTGCATCGAGTTTTTTTCTCAAGAAAGAATAAAAAGTAAATTTGTCCCTCTACATGTGAATGCAGGTCACATTGACCGGAGCACGTGAATTTTTGTATGGTTTTGGCAAAGGTGGAAAGAGGGGGTCAAGAGTGTGTTCGAGCATCCCATTATCTCACAAGGTGGGTGTTCCACTTTCCCCATCCCCTTCCCCCCTTTTTTCCCCCTTTTTTTTTAAAAAAAGGTCAAGGTTCATTGAGGCTACAACACCCTCAATTTATTTTTTTCGAAAATGTTAAATGTTTTTATAAATTAATGCATAAAATTTAAAATTTAATATTTTTAACAAAAATATTTTGGAAAATATATTATTACATCCTTTTATTTATTTATTTTTTGCAAATTCACTTCTGTAGTATAAAAAATTTTATTTTTAGAAAAAAATATTTTCAAACATATATTATCTCAAAACATTTTATATTTTGCAAATTAGTATATAAAATATTAAAAATTATATTTTTAGGAAAATATTTGTTTATATTTGAGTCTCCCTAAAAAATTCAACCAAGTCACTAGTTCATCAACCCAACTACTTAGGTCAACGATTCGCTCTAGGGTTATTCCAAATCAGGTTTTCTAGTCGAACAAGATCTGTCTTAAAATCAATTACAAGTCAACAAGGTTAGACTAACAAGTTTGGTCCGAGTTTGAAAATCTCGGTAAATAATACTTAAAAAAATAATACTTGAAATTTTTCTCATTATTTTTATTTTTATTTTGTTTTATATTTGTATGTTTAGTGGAATTTGATTAAATTATAATAATGTTATAAAATTTACTTTGAGATTTATATTAAAATTTATAGTTAATTTAAAACAATCAAATGTTATAAATAATCTAAATCATTAAATATGACAATTATAAAAATATAAAAATTTATCTTACAAATTATAAATATAATAGGATGCTAATGAAAAACAATTTGTATAAATTAATTAATTAATTAACTCACTAACTTATGTAAATCATTTAACCCAATATCTTGTATAAATTACTTTGTTAGATATAACTTATTTATTAGAATATATAAATTAAGATAAATAATGTTAAACTAATAACCAACATTGTAGATCCAAGAACAAGTAATATATAAACTATGAATTTTAAATTTTAGCAAAGTATAAATTTGTTAATTCCAATGTTCAAAAGATTGATTAAAATGCATATTTTTCTCCTTCTTGCCAAAAACGGTAGCTAAAATTAAGTACAATTAAGATCCAAAAAATATGTATCAATTAAAATTTACCTTTTTTGGCTCCTCCAACTTTCACCAAATCTCTTCAAATCTCTACTTAATTTTACAATTTGTTCACTCCCCGCCAAAAAATAGTCTTTAAAAATTTGTACCAATTAGGAGCAATCACTCTCTCTTCCAAATTTCACCAAATCTTCTCACAACTCATTAAAGAAAACCTTTGTCTCCATTGTTCATCTTCTTGATTTCCTATCCGAGTGAGAAATAATATATAAATTTCTTTTTAAGACAACCATTAGGCTTCTCCACACAAAGAAGACAAGGTATGTATAAAATATATTATTTTGATTTAGAAAAATATTTATTAACGTGTTTTAGGTGAATTTAATTTTTGTTTTTTAATCACGATTGTTTTATTTTATTATTGAATCAATTGACTAAAAGCTTCTCTGTTTAGATATATATGATTTTTATTTTTATTATTTTATTAAATTAGTTATTTGAATGTAAATAATAACCCAAGCTATGGTTGATTATGAAATACACATGTCTATGCCATAATTTTTGGGTAATAGTATGTTTTAGTTTTATTTTACCTTGCAATGTCATTTTTTTTAAATTTACTTATCATGACATTTCTTTCACTTTTTATCAATTATTTATTTGTGTTTATTGAATATTTATTACAGTTTCAAGTGGTCGGGTTCTTCATCAACTGAATCTTTGGCATAAGAAGAATCAGATTGAAAGATAGCGAATAAGCTGCAACACATGTCAACTAGCTTGGTTTTTTATTTTTTATTTTCGGGGAAAAATTGAATTTATCAAGATGTAAGGATATTTTATATTTTTCAGGATCACTTCTCCATTTAGATACTTTATGTTTGAAATCTCAGTGTGGAAATTGTATTGAATTCATTTTATTATGTGTTCTTTTATATTATGATATAAAATATTATATATTTTTAACAAATGACGTGATGAAAAAAATGATATTAAAATATTCATGACGAGATGGTAAATGGGTCACAAAAATAATTATGTCATATTTTCATTTTAGCAAACATCACGAAATGTTAAATATTAATAAATATTTGGTGAGTCTATAAATACCACCTATTTGAGTGGCGAATATACTAATGTTACGATCAATTTCACATTTAGAATATTTTATGACATTATTTTCGAAAAATCGGTGGCAAAAATTATGACACCTTTTCATGTGGCGATTCATGTTTTTGTCATAAATAGATGCACATTTACCTCGTATTTCTTACGATATAAGTTATCTAGTGAAATTATTTTTAAATAATCGGGTGACATTATGTCACCAATTTGGGTGACTGATCATCTTTTCAAATCATGAATTGTTGAATATTTTCTCATGTTGTGTGACAATTCATGACAACTTGTAACGTTATTTATTTAATAATAGGTGACGAAATATACGCCATCTAATAGTGTGACAAGATAAATTTTGTCAGTAATAGTTGAATATTCAACTCATATTTTATGACGATCGATGATTTTTTGTGACACCTTATAATATGTTTTATGACAAAAATAAATGTCACAAAAACATAGCTATAATGTGACATTTGTATATGTCGTCATGTAAATTTTAGCATTTAGTAACGACAATGTGCATATCGTCATAGTATATCTTTAGCTACGGTGCAAAGGTGACGATCGTTGTGACGAGGTGTTTAATGTCATCAAATATTATACATGACGAGTATTTCTCATTTTGTGACACTAAATGGTGCGCCATTAATCATCAAATTTGTTGTAGTGTCTTAGTAAACTCCTCTAGATGGCCCTTACAGTCCGATGTATGGGTATAAATCCTGCCCATAAGTCTTTATATCTAGAAATTATGCTTCTACTTATGGGCATCATGCCAGCAAGGTTCTCTGAATAGGGCTTATGTACTGTAAGTGTGGTCGTGAGAGGGACGTGAGGTGTTTTGTCTGACCTATGCACTTGTCCTTGATGTTGAGAGAGCTCTATCTTCTTCGTTCTGGCTCAACATTGCTTCTTTTGGCTCCCTCCTCTCATTATGCACTACATGTCACTTGAAATCGCATTTTACACCATGTTAAGTATCATCTTCCACACCATAATACATACCAATTAAGTGTTTAAAATAGTATTAAATCATGCTTCAATTATATAGTTATCACTCACGCGTGCATCAGCAATACGTAACTGA
>NW_024087812.1:0-41988 GCF_009730915.1 Dioscorea cayenensis subsp. rotundata
TATATGAGAACTGGTCCTCTAGCGGACGTCTTGGCAGATAAGAAATTGGCGGATGCTCATTACTTCTATCTACGTATTTTGATCCACATTGATAAATAGTAAATATTATGGAATATGCATGGTAATTACTTTGGAAATGTATAATTAAGTTAATATTATTCATCAATGTTGGCCGTATTGATTTGTGATCCAACCGCCGACAATCGATCGCCCTGTAAAATTTTTGACCTGCGAACGCCTATATGAGGATAGATGACAAATTTATGTTATATATATCACCTTTTTAAAAACATTACAGTCATTGACTTGGTCAGTCGAGAGATTTAATTTGAAACAAAGATGGCTTACCATTGAATGATGTAATTTGAAAGGAAGCATGACAGAGATGTTCTTGTATTATTATTCTGAAGACTAGCAATATCAACTTATCAATTAATCGATTTTTCTTTCTATAAGAAATTTAGATTATTTTTTAAAAAAATACATTATTAGATTGAAGTCAGAGAGAGATTTAATAGAAATAAAATGATATACTAAAATGATGTAATTTGAAAGGAACCGTGACAAAGCATGCTCTCGTATTATTAACTGAAGGTTAGCAATATCAACTTGTCAATTTTTGGATCTATAAGAAATTTAGATAAATAGTAATACACCTAGAAATAAATTTCATGCCTGAATAAAAATACAAAAATCTAATCTTTATTAATTGAATCTTTGTCCCAAAAATTTCATCAATTATTAATTTTTATTTAATTAAGCACCTTTTTATTATAAATTAAGTTAATATTTCACTTTTGTTTCGCATTTTAATATCGGAGATTGAAAAGTAAAGTTGACACGTGCACGAGTATATCAAACTCAAGAAGCACATATTGCACGGCTGCTCAATCTTATAACTTTCTGAAAACGTAACATCGCATAAAGATACCCAATACCATAGGAGCTATGATAATTAATCATTCGCTTATATATATATATATATATATATATATATATATATATATATATATATATATATATATATATATATATATCAATTTTTTTTTAAAAAAAATTACATTATTGACTTTCAAGTCATGAGAGATTTAATTTGAAATAAATATTGACATTGAATAATGTAATTTGAAAGGAAGCGTGACAGAGATGGTCTTGTATTATTATTCTGAAGACTAGCAATATGCCAATATCAACTTATCAATTAATGGATTTTTTTCTTTCTATAAGAAATTTAGATAATTTTTAAAAAATTACATTATTGACTTGGAAGTCAAAAGAGATTTAATTAGAAATAAATACTGACATTAAATGATGTAATTTGAAAGGAACAGTGACAGAGATGGTCTTGCATTATTAATCCGAAGGCTAGCAATATCAACTCTGTCAATTTTGGATTTTTCTTTTATAAGAAATTTAGATAAATAGTAAAATACACCTAGAAATAAATTTCATGCCTGAATAAAAAATACAAAAATCTAATCTTTATTATTTCTAAATTATTATTTTTTTAATGAAAAATAACATTAGAAAAAAAATTGAATCTTTGTCCTAAAATATTTCATCAATTATTAATTTTTATTTAATTACGCACCTTTATTATAAAAGAAGTTAATATTTCACTTTGTTTCCGCATTTAATATTGGAGATTGAAGAAAAGTTGGACACGTGCAGAGGAGAATAAACTCAAGAAGCACATATTGCATAGGTTTTGGGTTCAATCTTATAACTTCTTTGAAATGAATATTATACATAAAAGACCCAATACCAATAGGACAAGAGGCAATTAATCATTCGTTTATATATATATATATATCAATTTTTTTTAAAAAAAATTACATTATTGACTTGGAAGTCATGAGAGATTTAATTTAAAATAAATATTGACATTGAATGATGTAATTTGAAAGGAAGCGTGACAGAGATGGTCTTGTATTATTATTATGAAAACTAACAATATCAACTTATCAATTAATGGATTTTTCTTTCTATAAAAAATTTAGATATTTTTAAAAATTTACATTATTGACTTGGAAGTTGGGGGATTTAATTTGAAATAAATACTAACACTGAATAATTGTAATTTGATAGGAACGGTGACAGAGATGATATTGCATTATTAATCCGAAGAATAGTAATGTCATTTTATTAATTTATGGATTTTACATTGGTGAATGAGACCCAAACCTATATGCATATTAGTATATGGGCCTGATGTAGATATATCTAGATATGCACATAGGCAATTAACTGCATTATGATACTGTAAGTAGAAATGATCATAAATATATATAATTAGCAACCATTCAAACAAGATGATCCTGCTTCCTGTCATTGCTGCTCCTCTGCTCTTGTTCTTCTCTTCTGTCTCAGGAGGACATTATTATAATGATAAATTATCACAATATAATTAATTAAGTATTTATCTTATTTTTTGTAAAAATCGATGTCTAAATATATTTATTGTCAAAAACATTCACAAACAAAATGATTGCAAGTTATATAAACAAATATACATGACTGCCTTCACATTAGAAGGATGATAACCTCTTATCTTACTAGATGAGAAATTGAGAGACCAACCACTCTTTCTCTTAATATTGGCTAAGGTGAGTGATTTATCCATTATATATATATATATAATATATATAAATTTTATATAAACATTATGAAGAGTGAGCATTTTATATGTGTATATATATTAACTATAGCTATAAAATCTTATATAACTTTAAGGAGGATGAATATTCGAATATAATTTTTTTTTCCAACTTAAATAATTTTATTGTCCCAAAAATAATGTATTCATTATAGACTCAATTAATGATAAGTATGATTTCTTTTAATTTTTTAATATGCGTGTAATCTATCCTATTTTCGTAATGTACATTTATATATACGTGTATGTATATTAGAACTGAGTAGTAGAATATATTCATTTTTTTCTTCATTCATTATAAATTCTTTATATTAGAATATATTTTTTATTTATAACCAAGGCATATTAAACAAATAATTGTTTTTTTAAATGGATAAACATGATTTATTGAAATAAAAAGCAAATAAAGAAAGGATTGTTACGTAAACCTTTAATAATGTCAAAATAATGACAATTTTATTTATTTTCTCCAAAATTTATACATACAATATTTTAGAAATCATATAATTTGCTCAACATTCGATATTACATTTTTGAAGTTTCATCAATTGGTTTTTATATTTTTAAATTGTTGCAATGTGCATCTATTTTTTTCTTAATAAGAAACAATATCAAAAGAAATTGAATCTTTGTAGAAAAAAAAAATGTTCCCAATTATTAATTTTATTTAATTGGGCATCTTTATAATAAGAAAGTATTTCATTTCTCTTATTTAATTTAATGTCTAAGGTTTAACTTTTCTATATTAAATAAAAATTACAAATTGACTTAGAAGTCAAGAAAGATTTAATTAATGTGAAATAAATACTGACATTAAAATTTTTAAAAAATTGCATAATTGATTTAAAAGTAAAACAAATAAATAAATAAATAAATAATGTGAAATAAATACTGACATTGAAATGATGTAATTTGAAAAAAAACATTGACAATGATGGACTTACATTATTAAAAATGAAGACTAGTAATGCCACTTTATGGATTTTTTTATAAAAACTTTGAATTTTTTAAAATTGTGAATTAGAAATTGGTGAATCATATGTTGTAAATTATGATATAATGTTGGAGCAGAAACAGGAACGAGATGACAGAGGACTGAGGCGTGCAAGAGCACTGTCCTTAAGAACAATTTTGCAATATTACACCTGATGGATTCACCTATATAAGTGTGAAAGTGGGGCCGCTTTCTATGAAAAACTTAGGCAAGTTTTTCTAGAGCACTTATGAATTCCAGGTTTTTGGACGCCTTCCGTTAGGTTGACTTTAGCACTTGTCTCCTTTGGTTCTTTTTTGAAGTGACATTGAGATGCATAATGCCCTGGTTTGCCACAAACATAACACGCACCTTTTCTTTTTTTGTTTGAAAAATTTCCGATTAAATTTAAAGCCATCCTTCTTTTGTCCGTTGAATCTTTGTGCGAGCCTTTGAAATTATTTCCGGTTCCTTTGAATTTCTTGGGATTTCGTTGAAATTTCGATTTTTTGTTTGATCCTCGCTCAATGAGATTCGCCTTGGATGAGAGTTCTTTAATCTTGTCTGCATTATCCCTTTGCCGATTCTTCTCTTCGATTCGGATATGTACAATGATGTCTTCAAGAGTCATGAGTTTCCTTTTATGCTTCAGGTTGTTTTTGTAGTGTTTCCAAGATTCGGGAAGACGTTCAATGAGGAAGCCGGCAATGAATGCATCAAGTAAGATGATTTCTTCATTCTTCAGATCATTGACCAGAACATGATAATCATGGATTTGAGAAGATACATCCTTGTCTTCAGTCATTTGGAAATCAGAGAAATTTCCTATTGCGTATTTCTGATTCCCGCATCTTCAACTCACGTATTTCTTATCGCAGTTGAATCCCGATTTCTTTCACTGCCTTGAGATCGCGAGAGATGTCATACAATCCATTTGAGAGAGTCTGAGGATGGTATGATGCCGGATCTTGTTTCCTTTCTCCCAGTTAGCAAGGTTTGGTTCGGTCGAGGATATATGCGAGGTTGAACATGTCTAGCGCGAGAACACCTTCTCGTTGCCATCGTTTCGAAGAACGTGCCGTAATTGATCAATCTTCGAGACATCAGGAAGTGACTTAGCGGTGGTCATCGCGTTATCCATAAATTTGTTCTTAAGATTGTTGTAAATTATGATATAATGTTGGAGCAGAAACAAGAACGAGATGACAGAGGACTGAGGCGTGCAAGAGCACCGTCCCCTAAGAACAATTTCGCCTCCTTTTGCAGCGGCTGACAGGGAACACGAGATGGCGTTGTTCTCCGTAGATTCAGATCAGAGTTCTTTGTTCGCGCACTGCAAGCGAGAACATACGAGTGCTCAGATTTTCGGGTGATAGGAAAGAAGAAGAAAAAATTAGTATCCGAATCTGGGATGGATCAGGGTTTTTAATAGCAGCGAACAGGCGGGAAGACGGAGACGCGGACGGCGAAAGGGCACGGCAACGGCCGGTTCTCGAAGGGTCGCGGAGGGAGAAGAAGAGACGCGGCCGGAACCGTGAAGCCGTTCTTTAAAAAAGCGCAAAAAAATTAAATTTTTAAAGATAAGATAAAGGGCAAAAAGGTAAAAACCTATGGCGTGACTGCACCCAATAAGGCGAAAGGGCACGGCAACGGCCGGTTCTCGAAGGGTCGCGGAGGGAGAAGAAGAGACGCGGCCGGAACCGTGAAGCCGTTCTTTAAAAAGGCGCAAAAAAATTAAATTTTTAAAGATAAGATAAAGGGCAAAAAGGTAAAAACCTATAGCGTGACTGCACCCAATAAATCTGGTGCATTCGTGTCCGCACCATGTGCCTACGTGAGTTCAGAATTTCTAAGGTAATTTCCGAATCCAAACCTTGAAATTTGCACCCCCCTGCGCCTGCGCGTAAGAGAGCATAACCACTAAAGCAAGGTTAAAGGATAATGAATAGTACTATATATAAAGTGGATGAATTCCTTATAGCTAGACAATGTGGTACTAAACCTTTAGTAGGAATGTTTTGAAATAATATGGGCCCTCTAACATCATATTGTTTACTGAATAGTGCTCGACCGTTGGATCCCAGAGCAACGTTCACAGATTAAAAATCTGTGAACGGGGTATAGAGGATCGATTCTCTATATATATGACAACATGGCATTGTAGGACAATTATATATATTCAAATTAACATGGTAATCCTTAATATTCCTTCTCATGCAGTAGTTAGTTGAGCTCTGTTCTTTACCATATTCTTCTTGATATTGTTCTTCTTCTTCTCATGTGGGAATCTCACAAACATTAGATTTTGTTTTTGTCTCAAAGATGATCCTCTCAACGGTGGAGATCCAAACTATGAGCTCACATGCGATCATCTCAACCGCACCATCCTCACTCTACTCTCTTATAGCTACTATGTCTCCAATATCGCATACTAATGAAGTGGAAATCTCTGTTTATTGGCTTTTCAATTGGAAATGTGGTGAGAAAATCGCATCAATTAATAACTTGGCTAGCCTGTTTGGTGTAGAGGTGGGCACGGACCGTCCGGCAACCCGGCCCGGTGGGTCACTGACCCGGCGGGCCGGTTCATTGACCCATAACCGGCCCGCACCCTAAACGGGCCGGTTACCGGTTGGGCTTCTCCCAACCCGTGGCCCGGCGTGTTGGCCCGCCGGTCCAAGCCCATGTAAGAAACGGGTTGTAAGCACTGTGCAACATGGTTTATTGTTATTATTTTTTAGTAAATGCATGTTGGTCATGGGATTTGAACCCATGACCTTAAACTTGGACAACAAAAACAAACCACTTGAGCTACACTTTATTTTTGACATTTATTAGAAAATTATATATAGATAGATGTTGGATATGGATCAAAATATTTTACATATATATTTAATTTATAAAAAATTAAGAGACCATATAATAAATTAAAAAACTATATAAATCAATATGTAAAAATATCAAAGTATCAAACAATAAATTTTCATAAATATTTTTCTTTAAAAATAATTATTTTGTTAATCGTCTTTTGGCTCATAAGCACTAAGTTCCTACACATGCACACTCTTAAATTCTCTTAAATAGGAGCACTCTTATTTGTCACATATATATTAGATTATTTTGTTTCAATTTATAAAATAAAAAATAAAATTACAAAAAATTATTTTTAAATTATGTATATTAATTTATAAAAAATATATTAGTAAAAAAAGAATATCTTTGAATAATAGTTAACACCATATTATTTTGATTAGTAACTTTTTTCAATGACAACATGATGAGCACAATAATAATCCTATAGTTAAAGATCAAATTGAAATCTAGAGGCAACCTAAACTATAATAGATAAATAAGTTGATGATAACTTTAATTTAAAATAAGAATACTACTTGATATGTAATTTTTGTTGAACTTAAAAAAGTGTGCTAATAATTTAATTTGATAGATAAACAAATGAAAATGTAACTTATTTTATCTTTTTTGAAATTATTTTGATATTTCTTAAAAATTTTTAAGTTATTATAAATTATTTTAATTTTTTTGTTGTTTGGAATTAAATTTTTTTAAAAATTTTGCAGCTTCTTTATATTTATTTATTGTTTATATTTAAACAAGAAAGATATGTAGATCAATTGGTTAATGTGATAATCCCATGGTGGTGGTCCTTGGTTCGAATCCCATCTTTGGCATCATTTTTGAAAATTTATTCATTTCATTTATAAATAAAATATTATAATTTAATAATAAAGTATTATTTAATATAATAAAAATAATAAAAACCCGCCGGATCAAACGGGCGGACCCGGCGGTTCACCTCTAGTTTGGTGAAATCAAAATGAACATATATCATCAATTTTATTGCAGAAAGTAAGTTTAATGCTTAGATTTTATGTGGCCGTGTTTTATTTGTTGTTTATTATTTATTATTTATTTTAAATTAATTATTTAAAAGTTTTTTTTAAAGCCTGATCGAGTTCTAAGGTGTAGACATATTTCTATTGCTGAACCACCGACTCAAATCATGGATATTTTAAGAGAAGCCGGGTTTTCACATGCAGCTCAAGTTCAACATTTTCAAATTGATTCTGGTCTTATCAGTGCATTAGTGGAGAGATGGCGGCCAGAAACACACACATTCCACTTGACTTGTGGTGAAGCAACAATTACATTAGAGGATGTGGCATTGTTACTTGGGTTACCTATTAATGACAATGAAGTTATTGGACCAACATCCGGCATTGGGATTGATCTATGTGAGGAGTTGCTCGGTGTTATCCCGCCTCCTGAACAAAGAAAAGGCCAAACAATAGCCCTAACTTGGCTTGAAGAAACATTTGGTATGTTACCGCATGATGCAAGTGCACAACAGATTGAGTATTGTGCACGTGCATATATACTAAGAATAATTCCCACACTAACAATAATAATGAAATCATCAACAAAATAATTTGAAATAATTCCTTCTTCAACAAAATAATTGAAAATAATTCTCCCAATTATTATAGTAATAATAACAACAATAATAAAAATAATAATAAAAATAATTTTCAATAATTCCTACTTCAATGATTATCACTCTAATAATAATCAAAATATTAATAAAATAATTTTAAATAATTTTTCTTAAAAAATTGGTTTAAAAGACCATTTTATAAATTATTGAATTAATTATAAAAGAAATGTAGGGTTAAAGTGCAAAAAATTAAGAAATTTAAAACAGAAATGTATTTACAAACAAATAAAGAGTTAAAATTGATAAATTTTATAAAATTAAAAAAAAAAAAACAGTGAAAACGGGATCAAGCATCCCGTTTTCAGTGCTTTTCAGTGCTTTTCAGTGCTTTTGCACTGAAAACGGGATGCTTCATCCCGTTTTCATTGCTCCCATTTTCCATTTTATTTTTTTTAAAAAAATATTAAAACAGTGAAAACGGTATGAACCATACCGTTTTCTACACCCATACATTAAAACCGGTATGAAGCATACCGTTTTCTAATCCCAAATATTAAAACCGGTACCAATCTTACCGTTTTACCTACATTCGTAAATAATTTAAAATATACCTATTTTCGTAATTAAATAAAAAAACACATTATTTAAAAAAAAAACCTAAGAAGGTCCTCAAGGTCAGTATTTATTTTCAACAGGGGTTTTTTTTCTTAAAACTCTTGAAAAAAGGTAAATTACTTGCCGCCTCCCCTCTGGTTCTATTTTACTCAACGCTAGGAACAAATTTTTTATGTTTAAATTTTGATTAAAATGATTTTTTATTTTTATTTTTATAGAAATCTCCTTTGTAATGTATTATATCTTTCCATATATTAGATGTGGAATATGATATTACATTCGATCTGCATGTTTTTAATATAAAAATCATGATTGCTTCATTAAAAATATTTATATATTCATTTTACTTTTTAGAAGCAAAAAAATCTTTTTTTTTTTATTTATAAAACATATATATATATGATGGTTCCGGTGGGGGTGTGATGTGTTAAGTTCACTCAAAAACTCACTCAAAGATTAAACACTCACACACAATCAAAACAAGATAAAGGAGACAAGCAAAGTGGTAACCCTGGGTTCGGCACAACCTTGCCTACATCTGGGGGCCAAGGCCCGGAGAAACAATCCACTAAAAGAGGTATAAGAACAAGGAGTACAACACTCACTTACTCACTCAATACAAAAGAATATCCTCTCAAGATCGCCTCGACGGCCACACACTCAACTCTCATCAAGAGTCTCTCACTTGTTGGCTCCATCTTAAATCTTCGAGCAGGGATGTCTTATATAGACGCTACCGACGCTCTACAAAGTTACCTCTTTTAGAATTCTCCGCGGCTTCCTAACTTGGACACCTTCCAAAGTTAGATGTTGCAACACCCAGTTGCAACAAGTCCCACCTCATCGAACATGACCGAGTTCTAGCCATATGCATCCCGAATCGCGACCTTCAACCTCCCGGTTCCTTCGATCCCGCCTCGTAGCGATTGACTCGACCCGAGCTCCCTCCCCGCTGCATGCCGCCTTCCTCGTGTCACTTCAGAGGGTCTCCTCTCCCGAGGGGCGTGCCCACCAAGGCACACGTGACCATCTCACCAAAGATAGCCACCGAAGATCTCCCGATCTTCCTTTCCAAACTTGGCCCAAGTTTGGTCTTCCAAATGATCTTCGTTTGACTCATGGAAATATTGTTACTAAACTTGATCTCATCTTTATCCAAGTTTAGTCTTCAATATCTTCAAGCATGATCTTCAATCATCCATGCTTGGATCTTCAAATCTCTAATCATATCTTATGCAATCTTCAATCAATCTCCTCATATGACTAGTCTCCATGAATAGTTCCGCCCATAGATAGCTCTTGGATCTTCCTTCAATATGGTAATGCTAAATATGGTCTTGATGATCTCCTTGGTATGTCTTTACCTTATTTAGTTTGTGTCTTCAAATAGCTTCACACCAAACTAAATCTTTGTGTCTTCAAATAGCTTCATACCAAGTTTAACTTGTGTCTTCTAATAGCTTCACATAATCTTTATGATCTTGAACTATTGCCAATAATAGAATATTCCTCTCTCTTCAAATAGATTTTTCTAAAAAAGAGCTCTATCAAAGATATGAATAATCATCCCGGATCTTACCAAGGATAGATAATCACATCAAAAATAAAACTTGCCTTTCTAGAAAAGACCCTATAGTCTTGATGCACTTTCCAAAAATAGTTTATCATCACATGATTGTATTGAGAGAAATATCTTCAATATAGATCTTAATCAAATCTTCACCTTGATCTTCATTAAATGTCATGATAACATCTTTTGCCACATCATCATCCTAGTCATCTTTTCCTTTGATGAGTCACCACATGTCACGTCATCATCCTCTTGCCATGTCACCACTTGGCTTGTCATATAATGCCAATCCTACATCATCAGACTTAACAATATATATATACACATATGATATCTAACCATATAGCTAAAACAATACATAAGAATTGGAGTCAAAAGAAAAAGTCATTTTAACACTAGGTAAACCATCAAAAATTGTTGGGAGGAGTGGCAAGTATAAACCTCTCCCAAAAGAGTATTTATGTGAATGTTTGCTATATTGATTTGTATCTACTTGCATAGTATATTAGTGGGTTAATACTAACAATTCTTTGTCGCAGGGAAAATCATCTGTATATCACTGATGATAACACTGTAATTATACACAAGATTCACGCAATTGTATTTGGAATAGAGTCACGTTTTCTCGATTGCATAGAAGTCTACGACCATAATTGAAAGCATTACTATTTTGTGATGTCAATTATATATGTCATTGTCATGATATTGTTGCAAATTGCTAAAGCACTGCTAGGTATAAATCAAACTTCTCTAATATCATTTCAAAAGTTTATAACAGTTTCTTAAGATTAATTTCTCTTTATAAAATTTCTTTCTTGGCGAAGAGATATAAAAATATCAGTTTATAACTTATTTTTAGTTTTGCTTATTTGACAGTATTTGCAGTGTTGGGAAGATGTGTATTTGCTCCACTAACTGTATATGCTTTCCTTTCTTACCAATTGTACCAAATAATGTCATCTGTTGATAATGTGGAAAAATTCTTGAGGAACCAACAAACTCTTGTACCAACTTGATATTCATACAAAGACATCATTACCATGACCAACTTCAAGGAGAAGCTAGGCCAAGGTGGATTTGGTTCTGTCTTTAAAGGCCGGCTTCCTTGGGACCGGCTTGTTGCTATCAAGATGTTGACAAATTCTAAGTACAATACTGGTGAAGATTTCATAAATGAAGTTTCTACCATTGGTAGGATTCACCATATAAACGTGGTGAAACTAATTGGCTTTTGTTCAGATCGTCTGCAAAGAGCTCTAGTGTATGAGTACATGCCTAATGGCTCCCTTGATAAATTTATCTTCTCATCCAAGAATGGCCCAAATCACAAATTCTCTCTAGACAAACTAATTGACATCGCATTGGAAGTTGCTCGAGGACTTGATTATCTCCACAAAGGATGCGATATGCAAATTCTTCATTTTGACATCAAACTGCATAACATTCTCTTAGATCACAACTTCAATCTAAAGCTTTCTGATTTCGGCCTTGCAAAACTATATCCAAAGAACAATAGCTTGGTATCACACAGTGTTGCAAGAGGAACTATAGGATATATTTCTCCAGAGCTCATATCGAGAAGTTTTGGTGTTGTCTCTCACAAGTGTGATGTTTATAGGTTTGGTATGCTACTCTTAGAAATGGCTGGTGGGAGAAGGAATTCAGATCTAAAGAGCAAAAAATACAAGCCAAGTTTATTATCTTTCATGGATTTATGATAAACTTATTGAAGATACAATTGAGAATAATGCGGTAGAAATGGATACAAGCATTGCGATTCATGAAAGAGAGAAGAAATTATGCATAATAGGCTTGTGGTGCATACAGATAAAGCCATCAGATTGGCCTTCCAAGTGCAAAGTGATAGAGATGTTAGAAGGTGATGTTAGTAGCTTGCAGATGCCACCCAAGCCATTCTTTTCAGAACCGACTCAAATACCCTCAAAGATATCATACTTAAACACTGATGATGGCGAACTGGCTACTATTTCTGAATATATTGATAACTTAAATTAACGAGATTTTTTTTACTATTGTATGGTTATTTGTACTTTGTGATCATGTTTTTAACATGTAATTAGAAACAATAACATATGTATTGACTAGTTTATAAACTAATATTATATAAGTATTAATTTAATTATGCATGCTTGATTTTTTTTTTAATTAATCAAACTAATATTACAGGATTGCCTGCTGTAATGTAAGCATTGTATTTTTCAAGAGAAGGATTTCAATAAGGAACTCTGACTGTGAGAATCAATTAGAAAGATAATTGAAATCAATAGTGACCGATGTTCTTTCATTAATGAAATGAAGACCTATACTAAACACGTATGCACTTGGAAGGTCAATTTCGAGAAGCTTATTTCCAAGCTCAAATGTGAAGATTTTTTATATATATAAAAATTTTAGGGCCTCTTTCGTTCAAGAACACTTTTTATATTTTCATTTTCTAAAATATAATTTTTTATTTTAAAAATCTTATTTATTTTGTATATTTCAAAAACAAGTTTTTTAAGAAATGAAAGCAAAAACTTACTTTATTATAAAGTAACATAAAATATAGCTAAAATAAATATTGTTTTGATTTTAAAATTTGTTACAATATGCAACTTAATTTAGTTTTTCTTTTCAAACTATATTTATTGAATTAGTAATATAGCTAGAAATAAATTTTATGTATGTATAAAATTATAAGATCCAAATTTTATGAATTTATTGTAACATCTTCATTTAATATAAGAAATTACACAATAAACACATCAATGGGGAATGGGAGACTTGGCAACTTCCTTAGAAGTCTTCAGAGACTTAATGCAGAAGTAATGGTGACAGACAGAGATGGGCTTGCATTAATTGTTGAGATGAAGATTAATAAATAATAATAGCACAAGGACTTGAAAACCAAACTTCGTAGTCCTACCGAAATGAAGACTAGTAGTAAATACTTGGAAGTCCAATTTGGAGGCGTTTGAATTCCAACATTTTGTGCTTAATCGTAATAACTTCTTCAAGTTATGGATACTTTTTTTTCCATAAAACGTTTACGGCCTCTTGATTCGTAAATCTTTTTTTTTATATTTTTTAAAAGATATTATTTTTGTTTTCTTGTATTTTACTGAAAAGAAAAGAAGCTTTTTTAATACTCCATATTTAAGAACAAGATTTTAGAAATAAAAACAAAATTATCATCCTATAATAAGTGCTAGCCGTCTAACGGTATTGACCCCATTATAAAAAAAAAATGCTAGATATTTAAGAAGTCTCGAGTTTAAATTTTACTTGATGTAGTGATGATAACAGGTCCCCGGTTGTGTCTGTGTGCGCTTGTTATCCAAACCTTGTGTGGTTGGGTGAAGATGCTCAAACAGAGTGGTTAATTCCCCATTTGTGCACATGATCTTGATATATATAGCATTTATCGTTTGGTCAAACAAAAAAAAACTTACTATAAACTCGTAAAAAATATAGTTAGACAAACATTGTTTCACACTTATAGTTTATTCATGTATAATACATGAATTATATCTATACATGATTATAAAAACAACATGAATTTTATATATTGTTTTTTTTTTTTTACACTTTGCCTTTAGACTTCAACCCCATATTATCGAGTCCTACTGGTTCCATCATTATTTGATATATATAATGTTTATTGCCTTTTTGGTTTTTTTATGAAAAATCTTATCCTTAGACTATATAAATACACGTTTTCTAAAAAAAAATTGAATATAATAATTATTTTTTTTAATTAGTGGATTTTTTTACTTAATTAGTTCAATATATATTTTTTTTAAATTATCATATGATCTCTAGCTAGTTTTTTTTTTTTAAATCGAATTTTTATTTTTATACACTAACAACATAAGAAAGAAACGGAATTTCTATCAAAAGGAAACACATATCATGCATACGGAATGATGTATGACATGTGGAAAACTTAGTTTATTGACTTTAATTAAATTTGAAATGTAGTGAGAAAAATTGTATTAATTAATAACTTAGGGACTAAGAAGTCACCCGAGATTTAATTAATTTGAAATATCAATGAGATGGTGTTGCATTATTCAATACCGTTGAAGTCCAATTTAGAGAAGCTTAATTTCCAAGTCAAATATTGAAATGAAACTATGATAATAATATCATACGTATAGATTTATATATATATAAAATGTACGCCTCTTTGGTATAAAAAGTCTTTTTTCTTAGACTATATAAATACAAGTTTTATAAGAAAAATTGAAATGTAATAATTATTTTTTTTAATTTGTAGATATTTTATTCACTTTTATTAATATATAATTGGAATATAAAAAAATACGGTTTATTCACTTGTATTTAATTAAAAATTTCTGTAGTATTTTATTAATTTAAGCTTTAGTGAAAAGGGTGACAAGTGCCTTTTCAGGGATGTGTACATGTATGAAGCGTAACCGTGAGCACAACCGCAAGCTCAACACCACCCGTGCCTTCACCTTACGTGGACATGGAATTCGATCTCGGGTCCTCGATCCCCAAAATAAAAATTCTACATAAGAGATCCGGTACCAATTTAGGGTTTAGTTTCTCATGTTTCCTTTATATATATATATATATATATATATATATATATATATATATATATATATTCTGTTTTGTTATAATAAACTGTAATTTATTTATTTTTATTAAATAAAAAAACTTATATATATAGTTGACTTGGAAATCATTTGGCATTTAATCTAAAATAAATACTAACTTTGAAATGACATAAAAATGGCCTTGCGCGGTTGAAATGAAGATTAATAACACGCGCACAAAGACTTTGAAAGTCCAACTTGGCAGTCTAACTGAATTAATATTTTTTTTGTTAACATGTAAAAAAACGAATAATAGCAAGTTATGTATTTTTCTTTAATACAAAGCCTTTAAAATTCTATGATATATATATATATATATATATAAGGCAACTGCAGAATGATATTGTAGAAATGTAAACAATTATGTATTTAAGCATGATGAATCTTCTTCCTTCATCTGCAATAGCTCCTTCAGCAATGGCCTCTGCCATTTTCCTCTTCATCTTGTTCTTCTTCTTTGCTAGTAGTACTTTTGTCTCTGCAACAGGAGATAATTATTGTGCTCCATCATCATGTGGGAACCTCACAAACATTAGACATCCTTTCCGTCTCAAAGACGATCCTCCCAATTGTGGAGATTCAAACTATGAGCTCACCTGCGATGGTCTCAACCGCACCATCCTCACTGTAAGCTCTAATCACAGCTACTACGTCACCAATATCACATACCGTGATTACTCCTTCGATTATCTTTCTGTTTACTTTGAGATACAAGTGATGTATGTTGGGATGGAAAGGTACAACATTAATAATAATAGCAGTTGCAGCCATCTAATTCCCCTTCCGGCCTCTCCTCTGACACCCTCTAATTACCAGTGGAATACCCCTTATTACCTGAGGAGGAGTACCAGTCACTACGCGATAAACCCATTGGAATATTGGGTTACTATGGTGAATTGCTCAAAAGAAGTGAAGAACAAGTCCATGCATCATTACTATGATGTCTACGATCACAAGCACTATTACTACTACAGGCCTGTGGCTTGCTTGAGCCACGACAACAACTCCTTCATCTACCTCTTCCCATCAAAGAGTGTCCGTGACCTTATGCCTTCCTGCAGGTTTCTTGCAATGTACCCTGCCAAATATCCGGCATTTCATGACCAACAACCAATTGACATATTCAAGTTTCTAGCCCAGGGGCTCACCCTCTCCGGTGCTGTTGAGCCCACCAAGGCATTCAGGATAAACAAAATCCCATATTGCTTGACAAAGTCGATAAGGTGAGCATGATCTCTTTTACTATACAGGATGTGTTTACTTACAACCAATGAAAAATTCCTAAATTACTTATCAACTTTACTTTCTCCCTTTATCTTTCATTTATACTTGCCATTTAGACTAAGTTTTCATGTTTTAATTTGGATTATTTATTTTATTTTCACATAATTAATAATTTTTTTTATAAAATATAAATAATTTTTCATTCTAGTTTAATAAAAAAATTATAATGATTTTTTTTTTAATATGGAACTCTCATGCTTTACAGTTAGACTAATAGACTATATATACCAAGGTTGGTCATTAAAACTATTTATACATCCATTTAAAACCTTTTTTTTTATTTACAAAATCAACAGTACATATCTAGTGTTCAATGATTTGCTTAAAAAGAATATATATATATATATATATATATATGTATATAACCAAAAGTATTTTAGAAAAGTTATTTTAATCCCAATGATCGATGGCAACAACTATTTGAAAATTCAAGGATTGGTAAATTAATTCACTATATATGTATATTACTTTTAAGGAAAAAAAATCCATATTTTACTTATAAAATTAATTATATACCTAATGATATGTTTCATTAAAAAGATATGCAAGAGGTGAAAATGTTATTTTTTTTACTAATCAGACCACCAAAAATTGTTGTAAGGAGGGGCAAATATAACTTTACTAGTAGCAAGTAAAAACTTCTCATAGAGAATAGTTTAGAATTTATGCACAGCACTGACTAATACAAGGAATTCTTTGTGATAGGGAGACTTATCAGGAAGCCACCGGCAAATCAAATTCAATTGCAGTTCGGATTGCCCTAATTTTATGGGGAATAGAGTTTAAATTTCTTGATTGCATGGGAATCAGCAACGATGACATGAGTATGAAGCGTTACCATCTTGTGCCGTCAACTAGGATCATGTTGGGGATATTATTATCAATTGCTAGAGCAGGGATAGGTATTAATCATTCTTTCAACCTCGTTTCAATGATTTCTAATAGTTTCTCTTTGTAATTATTATTATTTTTTTTTTAGGAAGGGATTTAAAAGTGCTTCTTTAAAACTTATTTTAAGTTTTACTTATTTGACAGTGTTTGCAGTGTTGGGAAGATGTATATTTGCACCATTGATTATATTTACTTTTCTTTCTCACAAATTATACCAAATGATGTCATCTATCGATATTGTGGAGAAATTCTTGAGGAACCAACAAACTCTTATACCAACTAGGTATTCATACACCGACATCATTGCCATGACTAGCCACTTCAAGGAGAAACTAGGTCAGGGAGGATTTGGCTCTGTTTTCAAAGGTCGACTTCCTTTTGACAAGCTTGTTGCTATCAAGATGTTAACAAATTCCAAGCACAATACTGGTGAAGATTTCATTAATGAAGTTTCAACTATTGGCATGGTTCACCATATAAATGTGGTAAAACTAATTGGCTTTTGTTCAGATGGCACGCAGAGAGCTCTAATATATGAGTACATGGCTAATGGTTCTCTTGATAAGTTTATTTTCTCATCCAATAATGGCCCCAACCACAAATTCTCTCTAGACAAACTGATAGATATTGCATTAGGAGTTGCTCGAGGACTTGATTATCTACACAAAGGATGTGATATGCAAATTTTGCATTTTGACATCAAACCGCATAACATTCTCTTAGACCATAACTTCAATCCAAAAGTTTCTGATTTTGGCCTTGCAAAACTATATCCAAAGAACAATAGCTTGGTATCACTTGGTGTTGCAAGAGGAACTATAGGATATATTGCTCCAGAGCTGATATCAAGAAGTTTTGGTGTTATCTCTCACAAGTGTGATGTTTATAGTTTTGGTATGCTACTCTTAGAAATGACTGGTGGGAGAAGAAATTCAAATCCAAGAGCAGATAATACAAGCCAAGTTTATTATCCTTCATGGATTTATGATAAACTTGTTAATGCTACAGTTGATCATGACATAGTAAAAATGGATACAAGTTTTGTGATCGATGAAAGAGAAAAGAAGTTATGCATAATAGGTCTGTGGTGTATACAGATAAGACCATCAGATCGACCCTCCATGAATAAAGTGATAGAGATGTTAGAAGGAGATATTGGTAGCTTACAAATGCCACCCAAGCCATTTTTTTCAGAACCAACTCAAATACTTTCAATGGTGTCATACTTGAGCACTGATGATGGCGAATTAACGACCATCTCTGAAGATGCTAATGAGATTAATTAATGAAAATTTTCTTTTTGTATTATATGGTTATTAGTGTTTGTGATCTTATAAAAAATGTCATAATATGTATTGCTAGTTTAATCAACTACTTATATAAATATTCATTTATTTATGTGTGATTAATTCTAATTTTTTAAATTAATCAAACTAATATAACAAAATTGCCTGATGTTCCTTTTTTCTATAGAGGCATTAGATTGTCAGAAGCGATGATGAGTGTCAATTAGAAAGATAAAAGAGGGATTTTATATGCAGTATGTGTTTGAATAAAAAATCGTCCTTATTTGTTTCCCTTCAAAAATCAATTAAAAGAATTTAATAAAAAAAACCATGTATCATTCACAACAAACCATTTTTTTTAATAAAATTATTAAATTGACTTTTAACTATAAAATTTTATTAAAAAAATGTTTTATAAGATATATAAACAAATATTATTTATAACGGATCCCTACTTAATTTTCTCTTTTTTTTAAAAAAATTTCTGAGAACAAAAGATATACCAATCAATAATGATAATATGTCTTTTTATAACACTCTGCGAGAACTCCGAATCATTCCTTTAAAACTCATCCTCTTTATGATAAATGATCTGCTTGTCCCAAAAAGACCCAACCCAATAGAAAAATCCTAATTCAGTGGACCTTTTGATACAATTAAATGGATTGTCGCACGGACGTCCAATAGAAAGAGGATGCTGGGAAAGATTTTTCTTTGTTTTTATCTATCTGTCTCTCTTTTTCTTATCGCACTTGGTTTATCCGATTTGAAATCCCCAGTTAAACAATATATATATATATTTTCAACTATATTTATATTTAATTAATGTTGGAATGTCTAAAAATATATAAAATTTTGAAAGTTTTATGGATGACAAGAAAAAAACAAAGAAAAAAAAGAAGAAAAGAAAATCTAACGCTAAAAAATTCGGCATGTGACATAACACCATTGATTTATTTCATTTTCATAATGGCATGGCATAACATCCGCATCAAATACCAAAAGTAAATAAATAAATAAATATTTTTTTATGAAATGCTAATAAAAACATAAGTTGCATATTCTCAAAGGGCACACATTCTGAAAAATCGTTAATTTCAAAAGTATACAATTTTTTTTTTCTATTGTTATACACATGGACTTATTTTTAACTGGACCTGTCGTTAGGTTTGGGCATATGGTTTCGGGTTCAAATAAATTTTTATTAAACTTTGTTTAGATTTCGGCTTGTTTGGTTTGGATTTCAGCCTGTTTGGATTTTTTTTTCCTTTTTTGTGAAATAATGTAAAATTTTCACATAAAACAAATAACATTACATCATATATTAATTGAAAGTAAAAAAAAAAAATTACTTCACTTCCAATTTGTTTTTTAATTTTGCATAACTTCAAATAAATCCACACTTATTATATCTTATTCTTTATTCAAGACAAATTCTATGTATTAAATTTTTTTTATTTATAACAAATTAAGAAGGCATGTTAAAAGTGGATATTTTGACACAAAAATTAGATAATATCAATAAAACTTCCTAATTATTGATGAATTTTTTTATAAATGATAAAGCATGCGTTTGACTTAAAATGAACTACACCTTACTTCAATTTTGATATATATCTTTATTTATTTTTATTTTTTTGAGTGACCTTTTAACCTGATAATCACCCAAAAAATAATTTAAATTAAAAACTTTAAATGACTTTAATCAATGAGCTATAATTACTTCTTCCTCATTTTTTCCCCTATAATTTTCATGTTTTTATCTTGTTCTAACTCAAGTATTATAAAGGTGGGAATACAAGAAGAAATTGAAACCAATTTGAAATGTGGAGAAATTTCTAATCAACAAGACTTGGAAGTCAATTATTAATTGTCTCATGAATTTTTTTTTTCCTTCTTCATAAAAAGTTCGGGTAATAATCTTGTTTGACTACTAAACTATACCCATATTTCAAAACGGATACCACATTTCAATTTGTCGGGATACTACACTTTTGATTTTCGCTCGTGAGAGAATATCACGCGTTTCCGATGGAAATAAATTGACGTGGGTGCAGGAGTAACGACGTGGCGAGGGTTTTGACAAGTCATCTGCTGACGTGGACCTTTAATTATTATTTTTTTAATACATGTCACCAAAGAAAAGCCATGTCATTTAAAAAAATGGGGCCACGTCATCACCATCTTCTTCATCCCTCTTCTCCTGTGAACTCATACCTCTTCTTCATCTTCTTCTTTTGTTGTTGTTGTTGCTTCTGCTATTGGTTTTCTCCTCCTTCTTCTTCTGAATTTAAAATGTCATTTAAAATATTGATGCTTCTGCTGATTTGGGAGGAATAGGAAGCGAAACGTCATTAATTAGACATGATAGTGGGGATTGGTTCTTACAGGCATGAAGGGTAATTTCGGGATTTGGGGTTTTTCTCTATTATATAAAGCTGAAGGGTAGCAATGTAAGGAATCATCTAGAATTTCATATCTAAACTTTCTCGTTTCTCTTATGCTTGTTTTCTCTCTGAATTCCTTTAGTTTTGTGCTAGGGTATTGAGAAATCTTTAGGTTAGTCCTCTGATTTCTTTTGGTTTGGTTGTTAATTGGATTGAACCGTTTTCCATTGCAATATAAGTAGTTGTTTTGGTGGTACTGGTTTGTTTGGTTGCTGAAATTTCTACAGGAAAGTTGTTGAAGCTTGGAGATTGGCATCACAATAATATCGCATTATGGATTATCTCTTTATGAAAAGTTTAGATATATATTTAAGAATTAATGGTGAATTAATGAGACGCGCACCCATGCATATATATATATATATATATATATATATATATATATATATATATATCCAAACCATGATATAACAAGGCCACTCCACAATGATTTGCAGAAATGATTGGAGATATATATATAACAAACTATATATATATATATATTCAAATTAACATGATGATCCCTAATTCCAACTGTAGAGATCCAAACTATGAGCTCACCTGCGATGGTCTCAACCACCCTAAATGGCTTACCACCTCTTCTCTAGTTATATTTTACTATCAAGAACAATTTTTATATTTTAATTTGGATTAAAATGATTTTTTTTTAATTTATATTATTCTCTTTTGTAATATATATATATATATATATATATATATATATATATATATATATATATATATATATATATATAACATGAGATAACATCCTATTTTAAATTAAAAAATCATAAATTCTTTACTAAAATCATTAATATATCTTTTTAATTTTTCGGGAAAGATCCAAATGAAATTATATATATATACTCCCTCCATTTCATATTAGTTGTCACATTAAAAAAAAAAATTCAAATTACGTGTCATTTTTAAAAGTTATATAAGCATTAATTTTTTTTTTTTTTCAATTTTACTCTTCTTCTCGTTTAGAAATTGATATGCATAGTAATGAGAGTAAATAACTCTAACAAGGTACACAGAAGTCATGGGTGATCATTGGTCCGATGCTTCGAAATATTTTAGCATAATTTTTTTTTATTTTAAAAAATTTAATGATAGCTTTAATATGTATGTAAAGCTCAAATGTAACAATTAATATGAAACGAAGGAAATAATATCCATGAATATGTAAAAACTAGAGTTAAAAAAAAATGGAAAAGTTATTTCATTGCTAGTTAACATATATCATAAGGAGTGGCAAGTAATTTTGTTATTTTTCAAGAGAAGAAACTAAAAACCTTCCCCCCTAAAGATCATGTGAATGTCTACATTTCTATTTTCATAGCACATAATTAGGCTAATTAATGCGAACAATTCTTTGTTGCAGAGAACTTCATCAAGATATCACCGATAATAGAAATTCAAGTAAACAATGGATTCAATCAGTTGTGTTTGGAATAGGGTCAAATTTTCTTAAGTTCGTTAACATCAACGACCACAATTTGATGCACTACTATCTTGGGACATCCACTACAAGAAATTAGTGATTTCACGACACTTATTTCCCGGCGGTTTTACCTAAACGGCTGCCTGCTATGCACATTGTGGCGGTTTACACGGCAGTTAAATAAACGGCCGGGGTTATATTTCATTTGGTGGCGGTTTTGGGTTAAAACGGCCGTGAATTCTGTAGTCTTAGGGGCAGTTATACTTGAACAGCCGAGGACTCTGTGTAATAGGCGGCAGTTTTGTAACCAACCGCCGGGATTGTTATTATTTTCCCGTTGGAGATGACCAGTCCTCCTTTTATTTTTCTCGCTCCCATTTCCTGGCCCCTTCTTGTTAGGGTTTTCCACTTTCCCTTACTTTTCCCTCTCGCTCCTCTTCCCGGCCTGGCCGATTCTTGTTAGGGTATTTCCATTGATCCATCCAAGCTTGCTGTCGTTGATCGTTAACCAGCACAACATCAACCTCTTGTTTCATTCAATCTCGGCTTTTCACTCATCTCCACGGTAAGTCATCTCATTTTTAAACATTATTGGTGATCTTGTCTTTTCAAGCCATCAATTGATGATCTGGTTGCTTTTTTGTGGGTTTTTCGAAGGTTTTAATTGATTACTAATTTTTTTTCCTCAATTCTTCTTTTGAACATGGAGTCATTTGTACTGGTGATCTTGGTGATGTTAATTGTTCCTAGATCTGAACATGGTTGATGGAATTCCCCTCAAATTTGCTTTCTTTCATAGTTTTAGATTGGTGATCTTGGTGATGTTAATTGTTCCTAATGTTTCTTATTTTCATTTCAGGTTTTTTATTTTAGATTGGTGATCTGAACACGTTTGTCTGTGAATGATTTGTTAAAGCTCATCTGGCAGCACTGGGCCTCTTCTTGTTTTGGTAACTAATTGATTTCTTATTTTAGAGCTAGCTTCATCTGAAAGAATATCTGAGAATATTTTTATCCTCAATTAATGAATTGCTTTTTTCTAATATTTGTTAATTGCTGGGTGGAAAATCCTGTTCATTTTATAATTTCTTGCATGCCTCATGTAATGTTAATATGAATTTTCAATGATGATTATCATTAAATTACTCTTCCGATTCTCTCAAAACATGCCTGCAAAATTAACATTCTTTGATTTAGTATTACAATTCTATTTGCAATGCTGATTAAAATTAATATAAACTAAATAGAGGCTTATGAAACCTGATAAGCTCTTAGAGGTCTCACACACTTTGGCTTGCAGATTTCCTGAAGGTACTTTTTCTGATTAATGGGATCCTCATCTTCCCTGAATTGTGAGATTGATAAAACAAAATCAATAAGAAAACTAGTAATATACAAGGTTAATCAACAATTAATTTTGTTTTAGAAACAGAAGAATTTGTCCTTAATCCTAATTTCAGTGAAATTAGGAGGTAGCTCAAACTCACATTATGGCAGCAATGGTAACTGGTCAGGCCTGCAAATAGATCAACAATTCCTGTAATCAATTAAAGTTTCTGAATATTAATTTTGAGAAACCTGCAGCTAATTATAATTTAATCCAAAAGAAAAACAGAATTAGAAGAAGTACAGGTATAAATACACAGAAAATAAAATTGGTCTCACCTTAAACAATGAGAAAGAAATAGGTTCTGAATTTTCTTTCAACTTTTTAGACATTGTTTAATAATATTCATTGATATTTCCTTTGAATCAATATCAATGTGATGCTTTTAATGCTTATTTGACGTCCTTAATTTTGTTGAGCTTCTTAAGAAAACACAAAGACGAAGAAAGATTGTTTT
The DNA here is from genome assembly GCF_009730915.1 of Dioscorea cayenensis subsp. rotundata. Lineage (NCBI taxonomy): Eukaryota > Viridiplantae > Streptophyta > Magnoliopsida > Dioscoreales > Dioscoreaceae > Dioscorea > Dioscorea cayenensis. The sequence goes on from NW_024087812.1 coordinate 24,068, forward strand.
TTTTTTTTTTATATGTTATGATGCATGTATTTCAACAACATTTCATACATTGGGAACATCTTTTTTACTCTAATGATGGCATAGTGACCAATAATAGTTGTCGTTTCTTGGTTGTTTTTTGTCTCCTTGGTTCAATTATTTAATTGATTTCGTACCTTATAGTGTTGCATGGTTTTTCATTGTATTCATTGATATTTCCTAGTTGTTTTTTGTCTCCTTGGTTCAATTAATTAATTGATTTCGTACCTTCAAGTGTTGCATGGTTTTTCATGGTATTCATTGATATTTCCTGGTTGTTTTTTTGTCTTCTTGGTTCAATTATTTAATTGATTTCGTACCTTGTAGTGTTGCATGGTTTTTCATTGTATTCATTGATATTTCTGGTTGTTTTTGTCTCCTTGGTTCAATTAATTAATTGATTTCGTACGTTCTAGTGTTGCATGGTTTTTCATTGTATTCACTTTAAATTGTAAACTTGGGGCCTTACAAATGTAATTCTCTAAGTTCAATTTCGTAGTCCTCTTAAAAGCACAGTATTCAACTTTGATATGTTTCCTAATTTAATATGACTGCAGGGTTCTTTCAATTAGCTGTTCAAAGGCTTGTCATTGTGCAGACTCAAATAAAATTGACCTTTCCGCAAAGACAAGATGATCAAAGTAGTCAAGGCATGCCTTTCTCTTTGAGTATTAGCCACGACTTGCGAACTTCAATATCCACATTGCCCATGGTGTTTGATTCTTTGAAGGATTTTGTCGTAAAACTTGATAATTACTTGGCAACACTTTTGTGTATATATATTCATTATTTAGGCTAGCCCTTAGATTTAAAATAAGATATAAATTCATGAAATAAATGCTTTCTTACCTAGGATTAGTCTCTTTGCATGTGGTTTTATCTCCGTTAAGTTTCTTGGATTTGAAGACTATGATCAGTACTTTGTGGTATATCTTCTTTAGTGTGGAAGTATCATTCTCTCTTAATTCAGTCTTCTGTATTTGCTAGATGATGAATTCTAGTTTTGAGATTTTGATTTTTGAATGTTTAGGATCTTGACAATTACTTAATATTATTTTGAAAGCATTACTTGGTGTGTAGGATCTTGACAATTATAGCCTTTGATGGTCTCTTTATTTATTTTTGTAAGAAATTAGACTGAGATTTGCTTGTCTAACATGGTAATGAAGTTGTATACTGGAGTTATAGTAGAAGCTAATGCTGCTTACACTCATTTGTAGGTCTACATTGCGGTTACACTGCGGGACGAGAGAGCAAAACATGTACCTCGCGGGAAATGCATCGCCGGGCTATCAATTTTAGCATGAACTACATTGACCATGATCTTCCTCGTCGTCTTTGAGCGTATTCCCCTTCACTCCTAGGTACATCATCCCCATTGCAGGCATGATGGTTGGTAATTCCATGGCTGTTACTGGAGTCACCATGAAAAGCCTTCGCGAAGAGCTCAAGACCCAAGATCCAAATGAACTTGGTTTTTATCCAATCCTTTAAGCTCTTCTTCTACTGCTCATTTATAATTCTTAATGTTATAAAGTCTTAATAAGAGAGTTGTTTGTTTTTAGGTTGAGACTACATTGGCACTAGGGGGCAACACCAAGGCAAGCAACACTCCAATTTGAAATGATGACAAAGTATGAAATGATGAGTCTTGTTCTCCAATTTGTTTATAGGTTCAATTGTCTAGCTTGTGATTATTATAATTAATATGTTTTGACGATTGATCGAGAGAAAACTTGTAAATTTCACTTAATTTTTTTAATGAGTTATAAATAAATATTTTATTTTTTTAAATATTAAGCTGAATGAGTTCAATATATATGCATGAGGATTCATATATATATGTATATATATATATATCTAATTGTCAAAAAATTAAATAAAAAAATTAAAAATGATTTAAAAATCCAAAATCACGGCGGTTTAAGCATGAACCGCCGCCAATTTCTGCGAATTCCGGTGTCTGCGAATTCCGCCAAAATATTTTTCGGCCATTATGTAACCGCCGAAAGTTGTTGTATACATTTTGCGGAGGTTGTTCCGGCCGTTCTATAAAACCGCCATGAATTACGCTGCCGACATGAATTGCAACTCTTATTGTAACATGAATTGCAACATGGCCCTGACTGCTGACTTGACTGAGTTCTGGTTACGTTGCGGACGACTTCAAGACCCATCAACCTCCCACTGCGCATGCTTAGTCAGAGTCGATGCGACTAAATCTCCCCGATCCATTGCCGGCAACTAGCCTACCTCCTCGGCTCCTCATCACGCGGTCCCTCGCAAGGGGCCTGCGTCCTTGTGTGTCTTCCATGAAACTTGCCAAATTCTCCTAAATTTGGTCTTCAAAGATTCTCCAAACTTGATCTTCAATTCACCCAAGTTTGGTCCTCAAATCTTGCCTTCAATAGACTTCAATCAATCTTCATCAAGGATTCTTCAAATCATGTTTCCAAGAATAATTCCACCATGATCTTCAAGATATTTGCCTCCATGTTATAGACTTACTAAAAATAGCTCCACCAAGATCTTCAAGATGTTTGCCTTGCACTCCAAGTCTCCTTGCCATTTCACCATGCTTGCTACGTCATCAATTATGCCTTGTCACCATGGTTGCCACGTCATCTTGCCTTGGTGTCAAATCATGCCAATTAAATAGTGCGGTTGCACTAACAATCTCCCCCTTTGGCATAATTTGACATAACTGCTTCTGCACCCATACTGACTTCTGTTACAACATTATGTTACAACACTGACCTGGACACAGACTAGACTGACGCTGTTACAACTTCCAGTTACAACATCAACTAGAGAACAGAAACCAGGACTGACACAAGATTTCAACTAGTTGCTTATAAAGAGCTGTGAAAATTTTACAAATTGTAACTAGTGAGATAAAATACGATTAAACATAATAAACTGACAAACAAAACAGTGTTCAACACAATAAGACCAAAAGATTAAATGTCCAAGAAATGAAAAACAAATAACTAGTCAGTCTGGTGCTATCACACTTCTTTCTCCCTCTTTGTGACATAATTGATGCCGAAGTCTTTATGAATTGTTGCAAGTCTTGTTATACCTTCTCCGGCAGCTCCCCCTTTCTTCAGGCTTCCTGGACTTCATCTCCCCCTGAATCGTGGCCATCGTCTTTTCTCTTCTTCTTCTTCTCGAGAATCTCCAGGCGAGATAGAATCTTCTGCTTCTGTTTGGCAATGATGAACAATTCTACAGATAATGCTCGTTGCCTCCTCTCTGTATCTTCGAGTTGTTCTTTCAACATCTTCTCATATTCTTCTTCTACCAATAGATTTGTCGCTTCTTCATCTTTAGGCATTGGAGACACCCTTCCTCACGAGTAAAGTCAATCTTCTTACCGGGTTGAGCAGACTACGAGAAATCTTGACTTCTTGTTGATGTGCTGCTTCTCCCTTCACGAGTTGTATTCCATGTTGTAACAAATCTTTGTGACAACGATCGCGGGATATCAAGTGATGTTGAGGGTAAAACGATTGACTTTTTAACAATATTTTGGAAGATCAGCCTTCCCAGATTGAACTTCTTCCCAGTTCCAATAACAAACAACAATAATGCAAGCTCCTTCACTATACTGGAATTGTATGGGGCTGGTAACCAATTCTGAATGCCAAGTCTAAACAGAACATTGTACTTGGCCATAAGGGTGGATGCTAGGAGTCTTGTCTCTTCTCCCCATGACTCTGTCCTTCCTCAAGTGATCTCTTTCAGAACTTCTTCATTCAACTCAAACCCTTTTTTCATAGGTTCCTTTCACCTCTGGTTTGAATTCTAAGAATCTGTTCAGACAAGCGGGAGTAAAAGGGATCCACTTACCTTGAACATAGACTCTAATGATGCCTTTATTAGAGGGCAGCAAATTACTGTAAAATTCCTGCACTAGAGACAAACTATAGTTTTCTGGAAATGTTGCAGACTTGTATAAACTTCTTTGTTGCAGCAGTTCATTTAACCCATACTTCTCAAAAGCTCCTTCATCAATCATCCTTTCAACCACAACTCCTCTCCCTTCAATAGATTCAAACTTCTTCTTGGATGCTTTGTCATGAAATCTGTCTTCATCACTGTCTTTTGCCTGTTGGGTTGCTTTCTTCTTCTTTTCTTTCTTAGAACTTGCTAATGGTTTCTCCCCCTGTTTTGTAGCTTCAGTACACCTTCTCTTGTGTCTAGGGGAGGCTTCTACTTCGGGATATGAGAAAGACTTTCTCTTGGACTTGCTAACCTTCTCCTCTTCTGCGTTTTTTTCCCAAACAGGGTCTTCTTTTCATACACTACTTTCTTCCTTTTGGCAATCTGGGTAACACGATCTTTGAGTGGAATCTCATCAGAACTATGTGAACTATCTGATGTTGTAGAAGATGTTGTAACCGGTGCTGCGACATGTTCTGTTTCTATAGGTGCTTCGGTATGTCGGTGTAGATCACCCAGAACTTCAGAATAGTAGCAGCCTCTTCTTCAGCGCTAGTGGGAGCATATGTACTTTTTCCTCCACTTGTCTCTCCTTCTTGTGTTGGGGTCGCTTCTTCTTCTATAGCATCTTCTCCCCCAACCTGTTGATTTTCCGATTCTTCTCCATCTGAAACTGTAGTGGAGTTCTCCTGTTCATCTTCCTAGGTTCTCTGAACATATGCTCCTGGAAATTATTCTCGTACCCATCGGAGGAGATCATCTCTGTCTTTTACACCTGAGGGAACATCTTGCGATGATGTTTGTGCATCTACTTCTCTGCCAGCATCCTGAGGGGAGACATAAGGGACAATCGCTTTTCCCAAATCTTCTGATTCTTCTCTCCTTGGTGGGCTTCCGCTAAAATCAGTCCTCTCATCCTTACTTCTGCAATTCGGGTAGCAATTTCTTGTGGGGTTGGTGGAGTACGGCGGGCCATCCTCTTCGTCCTCATCTTCTCTCACTGTCTTCATCTTCTCCTTCTCTTTCTCCTGATTTAAAAAAAAAATTGGAAACAAATTGGGATATTAGGGTTTTTAAGCCCACATTAATTAGTAATAACTTCCAAGGCACCCTTTCATATTTTCAAATCTCTTTTCAAAAAAAAATTCACTCTTTTTTTTTTTAATATTTTTTTTATCCCCTTTTTTTTATTTCCCTTTTTTTTTTTACTTTGAGAGACATTAAGAGATTTTCACTCGTTGGAGTGTTTTTCTTGTTGACTTCATAGGACCTCGGTCAACACTTTGCAAGTTGTAACACATTGTTGTAGCTGTCCAATTTTTTACTATCTTCAAATTAGAGCATTCTGCATCTTTTCTTAGCACTTTATTTTTTCGGATCCATAGCTTCTTGATCACAATAGTTTTTCCTTTGACTTTCCTTTTGATAATTGCCTGCTCATGTCCAACTACTCTTCCACTCTTCAAGTCTTCTTTCAATTTGATGCACTTGGGTCTTATATGGCCAGCCTCTCCACAATGAAAGCATGTATGCACTTTACTTTTTGATTCTTCCTTTACTTTAACTTGCTTTTCTTCATTATTTTGTTGGGCAGTTGACTTGACAAACACAGCACCTAAACTTTTTGTCTTGACACTCGAGCTTTCTCCAATATACCCAATATCATGTCGGACTTTACTTGTTCTTCCAACTGATAGAATCTCATCTAGCTTAGCGGTACCCTTGTTCATGGAGTTCAAGGTCTTCTCAGCATGTTGCAACTTTACTTTGCAATCACTCAACTCCTCTTCTAACCGTTGATTTTGAAACATCATCTCATCGAATTTATTCATTATGATTTTATATCCTACAAGAAGATCATTTTCTGTTACCTCATTGAACTCACTGTCAGTTTCAGTTGATGTTGTAGCCGATGTTGTAACATATTACGCAACACGGTTGGATCCATTCATCACAGCGAGGGAAAAGGGCGTATGGTGGTTTGCTTTCGAGACTTCCTTCATCAGTCTTCTTCGATACTACCATCCGAGTCATCACTCCAGTCTAGCATTCGGTGACTTTCTTTTTCTTTACGAGGTATTAGCACTGATCGACGATGGTGCCCAAAGCCTCCACATTCTCTACACTTGATCTTCGTGAGGGCGATCTTCGATTTCTTCCCTTTTTTGTGATGATCTTCAGCTTCTTCCTTCTCTTTATTTAGATCATCTTTTCTTTGAAATTTCTTGCCTTGTGTCTTCTATTTTCTGACCATCTCACGTAGTTTTCTTGTCAGGAGAACAACATCATTATCATCTTCATCTTCATTGTATGCATTTTGATAGCTTGTTGTGGTTCTTTTTGCTTTGTTACTTCAACCTTTAAGGCTATATCTTCTACTCTTCTTTCAGGATTGAGGTTTATCTCATATGCTTGCAAAGACCCCATCAGTTCGTCCAGTTTCATAGTTGAGATGTCTCTTGCTTCTTCTATTGCTGAGATTTTTGCATCAAATCTTCTTGGGAGTGATCTTAGTGTCTTCCGGACTAGCTTCTTATCTGAATACTCCTTGCCGAGCTGGTAGGCCTGATTTGCTATGTCCATTAATTTTGCATTGAACATGGTTATCGTCTCGTCTTCTCTCATCCTGAGATTCTCGAACATGGTTGTTAGCATTTAGAGTTCAGATTCTTTTACCAAGTTGGTCCCTTCATGAATGGTTTGAAGAATTTCCCAAGCTTTCTTGGCACTCTCGCATGTTGCAATATACTTGAACTGGTCTCATCAACACCTCCAAAAATTGCATTGAGAGCTTTTCCATTAGCATTAGCTTTGCGTATGTCTTCGACACTCCAACTACTTTTCTTCTTCATGATCACGTTCTCGTCTTCATCAACTAGAGTAGGAGGAGATCATCCATGCACTCTCATCAATGGACTTGATAAATGCCTTCATGCGAGCCTTCCAATATGGATAGTTGGATCCATTAAGCAACGGTGGTCGTGTGACGGAAGCTCCATCTTTTTCGGCCATCAATGGAATTTGTTGGGACCTCGCTCGACTTTGTAACCAGCGAATCACGGTGACCAGGCTCACGATACCAGCTTGTTAGTTCTCCGAGTGTGGTTTGTGGGTATTAGGTAACACTCGAGCACTCGTACACAAACCAACAAAGAAAGAGACACTACAAATAAAAACAAGGAGACACATGGCGTTGGTAGCTTTCGGTTCGACGTCCACTCTGCCTACATCAGGGGGCGAGCCGGAGATAAACAATCCGCTAAAAGAGGTAAAAATAGATGAGTACGAAACACTTGTCCGCTCACACTCTCAGCAATGAAGATCACTACCCTCTCTAGATTGTCTAGTGCTCACCAACTCTCCTCCAAGAGTTACCCAAGAGTCCCACAATACAATCTACAAGCAAGGTAGCTTATATAGACGCCTCAATGTCCCAAATATAGCACATACCTCTTTTAGAATCTCCACGGCTACTAATTTAAAAACACCTGAAATCAGGTCATTGCAACTCCTATTGTAACATGAATTGCAACATGTACTGCTAGCGACTTGGTGAGGTTACGGTTACGTTGCGGACGACCTCGAGACCCATCAACCTCCCGGTCGTGCTTAGTCCAGTCGATGCGGCCAAATCTCCCGATCCCATTTAGCGCAGCTAGCCTACCTCCTCGGCTCCTCATCACGCGGTCCCCTCGCAAAGGGGCGCCGTCCCTTTTGTGTCTTCCATGAAACTTGCCAAATTCTCCTAAATTTGGTCTTCAAAAGATTCTCCAAACTTGATCTTCAATTCACCCAAGTTTGGTCCTCAAATCTGCCTTGATAGACTTGATCGATCTTCGTCGAGGATTCTTCAAATCATATCTTCAATTAGCCTTCATTCATACCATGAATAGATCTTTTTTTAATTAAGCTCCACCATATTTAGTCTTCGATCAAATCACCTAAATATGGTCTTGATATGATCTTGTCTTCATGTTTCCAAGAATAATTCCACCATGATCTTCAAGATAGCTTCACCATGATCTTCAAGATATTTGCCTCCATGTTATAGACTTACTAAAAATAGCTCCACCAAGATCTTCAAGATGTTTGCCTTGCACTCCAAGTCTCCTTGCCATGTCACCATGCTTGCTACGTCATCAATTATGCCTTGTCACCATGGTTGCCACGTCATCTTGCCTTGGTGTCAAATCATGCCAATTAAATAGTGCGGTTGTACTAACACCAACAAAAGCTTGTACCAATTAGGTATTCATACACACACACATCATTGCTATAACTTATCATTTTAAGGAGAAGGTAGGCTAGGGAGGATTCGATTCCATTTCAAAAGCTGACTTTCTTGGGATCAACCTGTTGCTATCAAGATATTTATACAATCCATGTACAAGACTGATGAAGATTTCATTAATGAAGTTTTGATTATTGGTAGGATTCACCATATAAATGTGGTAAAACTAATTGGTTTTTTGTTCAAATGGCATGCAAAAAGCTTTGGTATATGACTACATGCCTAATGGTTCACTTGAAAAGTTTATCTTCTTGTCAACAATGGCTCCAATTATAAACTCTCCCTAGAAAAAATGCTATGCAAAAATGTTATGAGGATGGCGCCGAGTGCTGAGGATTTAATTCAAATGAATCAGCAGCAGCACGTGTAGGGGAGGTCGTTGTCAACATCAGAAGGGAATCTCAATGCTAATGAGGTGCATGAGTTGGCTGGGAAGACTCCATTGGGCAACAGAGTGAGAGAAAAAAATGGAGGAGCTCTCGGTTGGAAGGGTTTGTTACAAATGATGACCTAGATGAATAGGAGACGTACAACATGCAAATGGAGAATGGTTTGTTGCTCTCACGAGGGATATACGTGAGAGAGGGGGATAAGAGAAGGAAGGAGAAGGGCAGTAAAGACTGAGTAATAGTGTGGATCGGTTCTGAGCATCTGTGAGCTCTGATCCAGTGACTCCAACGGTGGTTCTCTGACGATTAGATTAGCTAGGAGGGAAGTTCACTTCCCAAATATCTTACAATTTTCTAGTAATTTCTTATTGTGGATTTATGTTGGAATTTTCAGTGGAATGTTGTTCTATTTTGACTTTAAATAGTTCTGTGTTTTGGATTGGGAAGTAGAAACATTGATGATGAATGGATTTTTTCCTTTGAATTGATTGAATTAGTAAATTTTCTCAACTAGATCTGAGATTTTGAAAGTTGGATCTTAGAAATCTTTGTTTGATTTAAAGATCCATAACAATAAACTAATTGATATCGCTTTGGGAGTTGCTTAAGGACTTGATTATTTACACAAAGAATGTGATACGCAAATTCTACATTTTGACATCAAGCCGCACAACATTCTGTAAGACCATAATTTCAATCCAAAGTTTCTGATTTCAACCTCACAAAACTATCCAAAGAACTATAGTTAAACTATCCAAAGAACTATAGTTAGGTATCACTCAAAGTTGCAAGAGGAACCATAGGATATATTGCTTTGGAAATGTTATCGAGAAGTTTTGGTGTTATTTCTCACAAGTGTAATGTTTAGAGTTTTGGTATGTTATTCGTAGAGATGGTAGGTGAGAGAAGGAATTAAAATCCAAGAGCAAAAAACACAACCAAGTTTACTATCTTTTATGAATTTATGACAAACTTATTAAAAATGCTATCGAGAATGATATAGTAGAAATGGATACATGTATTATGATTAATGAAAGAGAGAGAAGAAGTTATGCATGATATGTCTATGGTGCATACTAGTGGCGAACCCAGGAATTTGGTATAGCCGGAGCTTAAATAAAAAATCAATGTTCATGATACACACTGCGTCCCAACCACAACTTCAGCCCAGGCTTCCCTTTCTCAGCCCAGACTTAAACCTTGTCAGACGGAGTTCTTCTAAGCTTTTCCGACCGGCCAACTTGGGCTGCCACCCATATAGGTCCACCCCTGGTGCATACAATTAAGGCCATCAGATCAACCTACCAAGAGCAAAGTGATAGAGATCTTAGAAGGTGATATTGATTGCTTGCAAATGCCACCCAAGCCTTTTATTTTTATTCTGAGCCAACTCAAATACCTTCAAAGGTGTCATGCTTAAACACCAATAACGGAGAAATGATTATCATTTCTAAAGATGATGATGAGATAAATTAATGAGTTTTTTTTTTGTCGTAATATATTATCATTAGTGTTCTATGATCTTAAAACAAATGTAATCTAAAACAACATATATATTCCTATTTTATATTAAGTAATTACATAAATATTAATTTAATTATGCGTGCTTAAATTTCATTTAATTTTTTAATTAATCGAACTAATATTGCAAGATTAATTGCTTGATGTTCCTGTTTTTTTTACTAAAGTATTGAATTTTCACGTAGACCATAAATCAATTGGAAGGATAAGAGAGGGATTCAATATAAATTCTATGTTTGAATATTTCCCACAAATTATTTTAATTTGGTTTTTTTTTCAAAAATTAACTAAAAATTTAATAAAAACTAAAATATCATTTACAATAAATTGGGAAATAATAATGTATAAAATAAATTTTAATATGTATTTATAATAAAATTTTAACTACAAAGTTCTATAAACAAACAAAAACACTTTATAAGATATATAAACATATGATTTTTATGGGTCTATAGTTTTCTCTCATTTTTTAGGAAAAAAACTATAAATCAAGCAATAATGATGATATATGTTTTTTATTTTTAAAAAAAAAAAAAAAAATATATTTTTTTTTTTCCCAACTATATTTATACAAATCTTGAAATATCCAAAATAGTATGAAATTGTGAAAGTTTTATGGAAGGGAAAAAAATCCAACACTAATAATAGGCCAATACTTATGGGCTTGTCATGAACTGGGCCTGTCCTCACTTTGGGCAGATGGTTTTGGGCTTAAATAGATTGGTCTTAAACTTTGTTAGATTATGGCCTGGTTGGAACTCTTTTTCTTTTTCTTTTTTTTTCATGTGAAATAATATAAAATTTTCACATATTTTATACCGTATTGCTTCCAAGTCAGCAACTCCAGTATGTTGATATTAATTTACAAAAATAAAAAACTATTATATTATAAATTAATAAAAAAATAAAAAAGGATTTTATTTGACTTTGAATTTATTTTTTAATTATGTATAACTTCAGAAAAATCGGCACTTATCGTATACAAGCTCTCTTCCATTACAAATGTCCACTTAAGTTTTTATATCCAAAATTAATTGTCCGCATACTTAATTTAAAGATTAATTTTAAAATTTAACTTTATCATTTTATTTAAATGTATTATTCTCTGCTATTGTCATATTAAATATATAATTTTAATCAATGAGAAATTTAAGATTAGTTAAATGTTTATGAAATTTTTAATTATAACAATTTTTTTACTTTTCGGAAAACAAGATATTATTTTTTTATAGAAAACAAATTCTCTGTATTAAATTACTTTTATTTATAGTAAGGCATGTCAAAAGTGGATACTATGACACAAAACTTTAATAATATCAATAAAAATTCCTAATTATTGATGAATTTATGAAGGGTAAAGGCATAGAACATGCTTGTGACTTGGAATGAACTGCACCTCACTTAATTTTTGAGATATATATATATATATATATATATATATATATATATATATATATATATATATATATATTTAAATGTGGACAAATATAGATCTATGTAATCTTTAAACTAGCTTTATGATAGTGAGGCCATGAATGATCACATTATTTCCACTCTTTTTAGCTTTCTCTAAAAACCCATTCATTATATATATATATATATATATATATATTTAAATGTGGACAAATATAGATCTATGTAATCTTTAAATAGCTTTATGATAGTAGGCCATGAATGATCACATTATTTCCACTCTTTTAGCTTTCTCTAAAAACCCATTCATTATATATATATATATATATAAAAGTAATAATTCAATAGCCAGCTTTTATTTATGCTTCTTCTTATATATATATTTATTTATTTATATATATTTTTTTGAAAAAGTAGGAAAATTTTGTATTTTTATGGGGGAATTTGAGAATGGAGGGTGTTCTTTAAGATCCACCTTGGATGAACTTTTTTGATTAAAATTATTAATCACTGTTTATCTTTTTATATAAATAGTTAATTTATTAGTCAATTTGTATTTTTATTTTATGAAGTGAAAATATGAAAAAAAAAATCTCACTATAATAAAATTATTTTTTAAAAAATTATAATGGTTTATTTTTTATGAGGCACAATAAATTTATTTGGATTTTGGAGAGAAATGCAACTGGAGGAGTTATTTTGGAAAGGAAAAATAAAATAAAATATATTTTTTTAATCTAAAGTAAATGCAATTTATTTATTTATTTATTTTATATAGTTTTGGGCTTTTAAATAGGACGGAGTATTTTTATTTTTAACATAATATTAGATTTATTAGTTAGTAAATTTATTTTTTATAAATGTGACAAACAAGAGAACTTGTGTACAACAGCACATAGGACTTCTCACCATCGGTGCATGTGGGATTTTTGTTCACCATAAATTGAATGAAATTTGAACATGCAACCACCAAATATGAGAACAAAATGGTTTAACCGTCACGCTAGTAATTAGTTAGTAGATTAAGATTTTAAAGTTTATCAAGTAATAATTATATTTTTCAATTTCATATAATATCAAATTAATTTGAAAATAATTACTTTTTTTTTTTTTAATGATGTTGCATATTGTGCATAATATATATAAGAACCCATTATCTGGTGACACCCTTAATATGGGGATGTTTCCAGTAATCATTGGATTAGTATTCAACATTTCCGATTTATTTATAAACAGTATTAAAAAATATAAAAATCCACAATAATTTTACACAATGTGTATATAAATAATAGTCTCTCTCGGATAGGTGGTTGGACAATGATAAATGAATCAAAAGGCTGGGGGATAGGGGTGGACGTGGTAGCTACTCTTAGCTACCCCAAACCCAGCTCTATACAGTGCCCCGGGTTTAGAAATGTTAAAACCTGCTGAGCTCAAATGTTTTAGCCCGATTAATTTCGAGCTGGGTTTAGTCGATGAATTTTTGATCCGACCCGACCCTACTCGAATTCGAATAAATAAATAATATATATATATCATATATTATTTATAATATATATAATTATATATATATATATATATATAATAGTAATAGCTTGAAAAGAGTAAACATTTATAATACTTGTGTTGTATTTTTTTTAAATGTTTGAAAAAATTTTAGGGGTTGTAGTAGTAGTTTTACTTAGTTATTTCAATTATTTCATAAAAAAATTATTTATTTTTTGGGTTGGGTTGGGCTGGGCCTGGGCCTAATGACAATCAAATGGGTCGGGTTTAGATCAAAACAATTTGGCCCGAACATAGCCCGCCCCAGCCCAGCCCGAATATATGGGTTGTATATTTGAGTCTAGCCCAGTCCAGACCTGACCCAGTCGGGCCCATGTCCACCACTACTGGGGGAGCATGCAAAGTGGAATGCAATTAAAACAGATTGGATTGACAATGAGAGATGTGTTATATATGTCTTTTTCCATCAGATTTGATGATGAATAAACAATGTTTTTTATCACAATAAATAAATAAACAAATAATAATTAATGTGATTTGATCATCAATATTTACTCACCTTCCAACACTAGTCATACGTATCCCTATCACCAAACTTCTACTTTTTCTTTATTTTAAAAAAATTGTCACTATTTTTTTGTAGTTTCTGTTAGTGCAACCGCACTATTTAATTGCCATGATTTGACACTAAAGTAGGATGGAGTGCAAACCAGTGGTGACAAGAGCATAATCGATGTTACATAGAGTATGAGTGACATGGCAAGAAGACTTGGGGTCTGTAAGGCAAAACATCTCGAAGATCTCTGGTGGAGCTATTTTTAGTAAGTCTATACTAGTGGAGGCAAATATCTCGAAGATCATGGTGCCTATCTTAAAGATCTTTGTGGAGTTATTTTTGATGCATTATATTTTTGAAGACAAGATCATATCAAAACCATACTTGAGAGATATGATTGAAGACTAAATATAAGTGGAGCTTAATTAAAAGAAAGATCTATTCATGGGTAGCTGAATGAAGACTAATTGAAGATATGATTTGAAAAATCTTGCATGAAGATTGATCGAAGTCTATTGAAGAAGATTGAGGACCAAACTTAGGGTGAATTGAAGATCAAGTTTGGGAGAATCTTTCGAAGACCAAATTTAGGTGGATTGAAGACTAAGTTTGGCAGAGTTTCGCTGAAGACGCATGAGGACGCTGCGCCCTCTGCGAGGATGCAGTGATGAGGAGGCGAGGAGGTAGAAGCTAGTTGCGCGGTCAATGGATCGGGAGATTTGGCTACATCGACTCGGACTAAGCATGACCGGGAGGTTGATGGGTCTTGAAGTCGTCCGCAACGCTAACCTGCATCAGCCAAGTCGAGAACGGGCCATGTCATTATTGCGATGATACAACAAGAGTGCAATAAAATGTGTAATTTCGAGGTTTTTTAAATTAGTAGTCGCGAGATTCCAAAAGAGTATGTCGTTATATTTGGGACGTTGAGACGTCTATATAAGTTACTTCGTCAGTAGATTGTAGAAGTGTGACTCTCGAGTGACTCTCGAGGAGAGCGTGTGAGCACCGAGAACCAGGAGGAGTAGTAATCTTTATTGTTGAGGGTGTGAGTGACAAATGTTAGTACTCATCTATTTTTTACCTCTTTTGAGTGGATTGTTTTATCTTCGGCTCGCCCTTAGGCGTATCGCGGTAGGCGAGTTCGAACCCATACTACTCGTAGTGTCTCCTTCTTGCTTGGTTTGTGTGAGTTTTTTTCTTTGAGTGTTTTGAGTGTTCAGTAAACCACAAACCACATCGCCGGAACTAACAGTTTCAACTTTAGCTATTGAATTTTATACATTTAAATTTATCGCGTGTATTTTTTTTAATCAAATAGCTGCCATTTGTTGAACTAGTAATACGCTTATAAATAAGTTTGGGAAAATATAAAAATTTAACTTTTATTAATTCATAAAAATTTTATTCTGACTTGACAAGCTCGTGCATGTTTTAATTATCATATAAGTTTTATTTTTTATATGTTCACTTCTTAAAAACTTTTATATATTTATTTTTGTCGTGTAATTTTTCACCTGATAATTATAAAAAATTAAATTAAACACTTTAAATGAGTTTAATCTAGAATTTATAGTTTTTTTTATAATGAAATATGGGAAAACCAAGTTAAAATATGTGCAAAAATAATATTAATATTTTAATACATCTGTGACCTCACTCTACATAAGATGAAGTTTAAACTTGCCTCTTCAGTAAAGACACAAATATTTTACATATAAAACTGTTCCAATAGATTAAGAAATCATTAGCAGCTAATAATTACTTTTTTCACCTTTATTTAAAAAATAAATTAAAAAAAAACACTTTCTTCCTATGATATAAAGGATTAAGAAAAAAAAAGGAATCAGGTGATTCTCTTAGTGTAAAAACAAAAGGGGCATTCCTAACACTAGCTACACATAAAAAGTAAAAAAATGGAGCAAGTTCACCAGATCCAAGAGAACACCAAAAAAAGAAAAACACGTGGAAAAATGGCCAACTAGTTAAATAAAACAAAAGAAAAGAGATAAAAACATTGAGATGTTCCAACTCCCAACTGTTTTTAAAAAATTTTTATGAAAAATATCTTCTTTTTTATTGCTTTCTTTTGTGCTATATGTTCTGTCTCATATTTTGGATTATTCGTATCTTCCCCATTAATATTTATAAATCCACCATTACAATTTTTATTTTTCTTACTAAGATTAGTAGCTGCACTATTAAAATAAATAAATGATCTATTAGTAGTCAAATCATGTTAAATTTTTTACAAGTGAAAGTTTGAATCACCGGTAGAAAAAGCAAGTTTTTGAAAATACAAATAGTGGTTGTATGTGAATAGATCTAGTTCCCGTATATGCGTAGATCTTCTCCGACTTGCTCCGCTAAAACTGTGCATACCTTTACCTTTCTTAATCCACCAATACAATTTATTGGCAATATTAACATTTTATTTATTATTCTACACTTACCAAATGCTTCCAATTTTAGTTCTCACACTAAATCCTCCATTTTAACAAATATGATAATATTATTTATGATTTTTTTTTAAATTCTCAAACTATATACTTATATACATACATAATCCAACATTGATAAATGATTATAAAAATGAATTATTGAAAACAAGAATGGGTAAAAATAAATAGGCAGAATCCAACATTGATAAATGATGATAAAAAAAATAAATTATTGGAAACAAGAATGGGTAAAAATAAATAGGCAGACATGAATAACAGAACTGAAGAATCAAAGGCACAAAAGAAATTTAGCATGAAATCTATATATTGTTCATGTTTAGGTCAGACCAGATAGAAAGACAGAGCTACACTGTAAAACAAAACTGAAGACTATCTGACAAACACATTCTGAATCTCATTCATTTTTCAGATACATCCAAAAAGACAAAAACAGGGACCACAACACAACCAACATTACAATCCAATTGCAAAAGCAGGACAAATTAGAACCACATGAATTTCACTTTCATCGTCAAAATAATAAATAAATTAAAAAAAACAAAACAAAACAAAAACAAAGAGAGATGATAGAAAGATTGCACCTATTTGTGAAGTAGCTGAACTTTATTCAATACAAACCAATCAACCAGCCAACTTTCTTTTTTCCAGCAAAAATCCAGCAATTCTTACTGTACATAGAAGGAAGTAAAAGTTGGAGCAAAACTGCTACACATTTCTACATAGAATGATAATCATACTTAACCAGATGAGGAATCTCTTCTTCTCTGATTATACTTAAATATATATATAAATATATATAGATGTTATAATATATATATATATATATATATATACTCCTATTTTGCTTCGAAGAAATCATAAGATTTTTAAGTGTAACCAAAAAGAAGATATGAGGAGCTGTGTAGCTTTAATTGGGAGAGCCAGCCTCCGGCAACACACACCTTTGAGGGCCTCGGTGAACAAGCTTGAGAATCGTCATCGCTTGCAACACACCACGGCAAATCCTCTGTTTGAATGTTGTTGAGTGTCATTGAACGGGTAGACTTCTACCGCCTTTGGTGTGTCTTGTTATTTCATCTTCAACCTTTCTTCGACAGGTTGCAATCTCTAATTTTTCTCAGCCAAGGGGTCCTGAGTATCAAAACAACATGGCCATTGCCATTGTTGAGGTGGCTTCCGTCTGGAGACCAAGACCGACAGTTGGAAGACCGGTAGTATTTCCTCTCAATGCTTCTTAGTGAAGGTGGACTTCTTGTCAGGTCTTCCTTTGAATAGGTCTCGAACTCGTTTCCTTGATTTTCAATTCCTCGGTCTGCTTGGTATATACATGCATGGGACAACATTCTGATGAAACTCTGGATGACTCGCGGAGGCGCTAGTGTCAGGAGGCGATCAAGAGCTGCTCCACTATCACAGAGCGGAGAGCTCCCGGCTACTGCAGAGGAAGCATCTTTCTGGGGGGGTTGTCACTATGATATCGATGAGGGTGAGCTTCTGGCCCAATCATCGTATAGGGCATGAATGTACTGCGTTGGTGCCTTATGAGGTGGTTGAAACTTTAATTAGATTACTTTTTAAAATTGGTGAATGAGACAGACATGCACCTCTATATATATATATATGCAACATGATATTGTAGGACAATTATATATATATATATATATATATTCAAATTAACATAATGATCCCCAATGTTCCTTCTCATGCAGTAAGTTGTTGAGCTCTGGTCTTACCATATTCTTCCTGATCTTGTTCTTCTTCTTTCTTCCTCATGTGGGAATCTCACAAACATTAGATTCTTTCCATCTCAAAGATGATCC
>NW_024087813.1:0-69531 GCF_009730915.1 Dioscorea cayenensis subsp. rotundata
CTAAATACAATAAATAGTAACAAGTGTGATCTCCTCTCCCTTGAGCCCTGCCATTGCTATTTGGAGTGCACTATGAGCTCACTCTAAAGGTTTATTACTTGTCCCGGAGTTTCTTCACTCCAGCTCCCAACCATTGAGCACTTAAAATGGAGAAAAATAGCAAATCCATATATAAACAAAATAGTAATAATAATATAATAATAATAATAATAATAATAATAATAATAATAATAATAATAAAACTAAAGAATGAAAAAGAAGAATTATAGAATGCGCGCATAAATAAACATTCTAAACAAAGAACTGAACTTATATGTGACACGGGCACAAAGGGAAATGGAATCTATTGTTAAGCTTGTGTTGGAGAAGAAAGTAATTAACACCACTAGTTGTTGGGGAGAAATGGGATGATGAGAGTCACCAAAATAGTGTTATTTTTTTATAAATACCCTAGCGGCAAATAAGGGACACTGTAGTAGTGAACATGGGCTTCAATGCAACCTTCTGCAAGCCTGTGAAAATTGGTGTAGTATAGTACTATAGCACACTACAAGATATCCTAAAACTTAAACATACACAGTTTTTAACACGGTTTAAACACGCCCGTGTAGCTCTTGGTTTCACCCCGCTGTAGCATTATTACTGTAGCACTTAAAAAAAATTCAAAAAGCTGCAATCTGCACGGGCTAAAACATGGTTACTATAATAGCCGTGCTCTTTTCTGAATTTCAGGATCTTCAATTCTTCTCTTTTTTTTACTACAAATTTAAAATCTATTCAACAAAATAAAAACATCAAACAACAACAAGCAAGCAAGACTCGTGATTTAGGGTGAAAAACCCCCTTCAATCTAAGGATGAAAAATCACATGACCCTAAAACTACTTAAAACCCTTTCCACTGTGTCAACAAAGGAATTACAAGGTACACATGCCTAATGGCAACAATATTCACCAAGAGAGGTTTAATAATACAAGCATTATCATCATCATAGATGAATTACAAACACCAAATATGGATAAAAAAAAAGATCAGAGCTAATCAATAGGAAGAGTTTCTTGTAAGGATTCTCCACTCAGAATTTGAATGAGATCTGGAATCGTATCACTGTCCGATCATCTTGCCCTAGCTCACCCTCTTTCTTTCCTTCTTCTTAGTTCTTCTCACTGATGGTTTCCTTTCATCCTTCTCTTCTTTCTCTCATGACATAACTTCAATTTTTTTTATTGTGGAGATAGACCCACTAATGATGAGGCCCCCACTAAATTATGGCTGACTCAACACTAGTGAGTAGTGACATTCTTGCACCCCCAACAAGGACCAGATGATTCTATGAACTATAAAAAGACAGGCAACTTCATTTGGGTTGGATGGTTATAAAATAGAGAACAGATAGATCATTAGTGATTCAGTGAAAATGAAATTATTTAAGTCAATAATTAATATCAGAATAGAAGGGAGCTTGCTGTTCTGAATATGCAAAAAACAATAAAACAGAAAGTAGTAGAAATTACAGCAGATTTTGCTTTTGCTGATAATATTTAGACATGTATCTGTTTTAAAGCTTTTAATAAAATTTTTAATTTCTTTTTTAAAATTTGACTTATTTGTTAATATTTACCCATAAATCCCTAATTCTTCATATTTATTAGGCATAAATCTTAAAATTGAATTGGTGGTGATTAGGATTTTATACAAGAATTTTTAATGGCAGTATGATAAAATTGCCACTAAATTTTTTTTTTTTAAATCATACATACATAGGTACAAACATAAGTATACATATGTGTATACATATCAACATGTTAAAATATCAGTAAATCCAAAATAGTACACCAAAGCTCACCAATACGGGTATGTACTAGTTTTCAGGAGAAAAATCGTATACTCTTTAGTACGTTGATGACAACCTTGGTATTGAAAGCCAAAAGGAAACACAGAATTTGGCGAAGACAAAAGGCAAGTGAAACAGAACATGTAAAGTTTATAAGTAGTTGTTGTTGCTAATCAAGTGCTTGGGGTCATAATATCTTAATTACGTTATGTTAGAGGCCCAACTCTATCACATAATGTAATATATACTGTAGAAGTGGGCACGGGCCGGTTAACCGGCCCAACGGGCCCGACCCGCTGGGTTGCGGTTCACCGGCCCACCAACCCAGACCCGGGCCGGCTGGGACTAGAACCCGCAGGACCGGATTGGTCCCATCTGACCCGGTTGGTCTGGGTCACAAGAAGCCGGGCCCGGTACCGGCCCGGCTTCCATGTTGACCCAGCGTTGGGCCCGGTGATCCGGGTCGGGTTGGCCGGCCGGATAAAATAATTAAAAAAACTAAAAAATTCTGAAAATTTTAAAATATATATATATGAAAAAAATCAAAAAAAAATCTGAAAATTCAGAAAAAAAAAAAATAGAAAAAAATTCAGAAAATTTTCTTAAAAAAAATAAACTAAAAATTGAGATTAAGATAAAAGTAGGAGTTGGGAAATATTGAGATTAAGATAAAGAGTTGGGGAAGGATGATAATTAATTACTAAAAATTCAGAAAATATAGAAAATTTTAAATTATACTAAATTTGAAAATAAATGGCTTGCATTTAATCTGTTTACTTGTCAAATCAAGTTACCTACGTATCCTCCTCGGTGTGAGAGGAATCAAAGCCCACGTAGTTTTTTTACATTATGTAACCGGTCACCCATTATTCAAAGATATTCCTTTCTTACTAATATATTTTTTTTATAAATTGATATACATAATTTAACAACAATTTTTTGTAATTTTATTTTTTATTTTATAAATTGAAACAAAATAATCTAATATATATATGACAAATAATAGCGTCTCTATTTAAGAGAATTTAAGAATGTGCATGTGTAGGGACTTAATGCTTATGAGCCAAAAAAAGACGATTAACAAAATAAATATTTTAAAAAAAATATTTATGAAAATTTATTGTTTGATACTTTGATATTTTACAGATTAATTTATATAATTTTTTTAATTTATTATATGGTCTCTTAATTTTTTATAAATTAAATATATATGTAAAATATTTTGATCCATATACTACATTTATCTATATAGAAGTTTTGCCAATAAATGTTGAAAAGCAAATTATAGCTCAAGTGGGTGAGTTTTTGCTATTCAAGTTAAGGTCATGGGTTCAAATCCCATGACCAATAAAAACCAAATTTAGTATTTAAAGTCGGTCCAACCCGGTTTTAACTCGGTGGGTGACATGCCGGATCACGGGTTGGGAAAGCCCCAACCTTTAACCGGGCCGGTTACGGGTCAATGAACCGGCCCGTGCCGGGTTGCCGGACGGCCCGTGCCCACCTCTAGTTGTGAGTGTTTCTTCATCAATAGCTACAGAAGGCTTGTAGTTTCACAAAGCAACGGAATAAAAAAAAATAGAGACAAAAAAATAACCAACAAAACAACTTAATATTTTACAAGCTTTATTTTGTTAATATTTACTCCGAACTCGTTTAAAACCCATAACTCCTAATGACCCATTGGTCAAAAGCCCAAAAAAATAAAACAACTATAATAAATAAATAAATAATTTATTTGCACATGTATTTATTTTGAAAAGACCACCTTTAGTGTTGCTTTTGAAAAACATGCATCTAAAACGGAGAAAAAACAGTTCTGTCTTGTTTATTTTTATTGATGGAAATTGCATGTATTTTTTTAAAAAAATATATATATATATATATATATATATATTTATAACCATGATATATATTTATAACCATGCACTTGTGCAAGAAGCACAAACATAAGTTAGAAACTAATGAAATAAGCGCATAAAAAATTATCAAAATTTAACTGATTCAGTTATGATGCAAATAATATTCATAATCAGTGAAAACAAATCATATAAGAATCAACATGGGTATATCACATTCTGAAGCATCACACATTTGGAACTGCAATCAAAAGTCATCAAATTTGTTTCTAATTGAATCTAAAGAGGCAGTAAAAACAAACAACAACTGAGCAGCGTTATCACTAGACCTGAACATTTTTTTTCTCTACCAGCTAAATTTCATTACTCATACAAAGACAGAGTAGCTGCAAGAAAATCTAAAAGAAGAAAGAAAAAGAAAAAGAAAAAGAAAAACAACAAATGGGGCCACAAAACATGGTCCTCATACAAAGAAAAGAAGAAGAAATCCCTCTTGACTGTTTTTGCTTCCTGTTAAAATTTCAAACGGTATACCAGGAGCATTTACTACTATCACAACAAGCTACTACATCTTAAATTCTCAGCAAAGCACACCCCAAGATGCTCCCCCTACAATGAGTCATGGGGGCCACCGGATGCCATGCTGGCCGATCGCTTCTTACCGTCAAGACATCAACATCAGACAACTGCTTGATACACTGGTTCCTTGGTCCTGGACCAATCACACCACCGATCACGTAGATCTCATCGCCAAGACCAATCATGCCAAAACCGATCCTGCTCTGAAATTCTGATGCAGAAGAGACCGTCCTATCAGGCACATTCTCGCGTTGCTGCTTCATGATCAGACCGTTGCTCAACACATATGGCTCCCCGCGGACAATTGCCATTGGACCTTGAAGCCAGCCATAATCCTCAACAGCCCAACTCTGTCCCCCATCCTCAAGTATCTGCACTGTGGATAGACCTTTGTGAAGGACATGCATCCTACCGCCAATCACCTGTCCAGAGCATGCTGAACTATGAGTGTGACGAAGATCAGGAAGAGGCTGCCACAGATCGGCCTCAGGATCATAGATTTCGGCTTTCGAAATTGACTTTCTGCAGTTTGTGAAACCACCAGCAACAACAATCTTGCCGTCGAACGCACAGCAGGCAAACATGGCTCTAGGGACAAGCATGGGAGCTCGACGAGCCCACTCCTTCATGATGGGATCATATGACCAGACTTCATTGGTTGCAAATATCCGATCATGGTCTCCGGTTGATGGGTCCACCCGATCACTGCCACCACCAATCACAAAGAGCTTTCCGGCAACAGAGGCCACACCAAAGCGAGCAAGGTGTCTGATTTCTGATGGCATGATTGGGGAGGGTTATCCAACGGTCTGTAGCAGGATCATAAAGCTGCCAAGTATTCTCTGGCTCAAATGCTAACACACACAATAATTCTTCTGAGGCACCAACCTCCAACCGCACTTTAAAGAGATCAGCGCTGCGAAGTGCAGTCCTCCATTCACGGCAGACTAGCTGCATGTAAGGATGGGAAAAGAAGGGCACACGTGCAAGACATTGCAAAGCAACTTCATCAGGGAGGCCTTCTATTAGACAATGCATGATGTCCTAGTTGATCATAGGATCCAGTTATGATGAGAGTTCAAACTGGCACCTTGGACAGCACAAACCTGAAATCAAATTGGTAGTGTTATTATGAAGATAATGTGAAAATAGCACATAAAAAAGGCGTCATTTATCTTCATGTCCTTCTAGATGAACATTGATTGCATTTTCTTTTCAAACAAAAAAGTCCAGACCGGGGGGTGACAAACTAGGAAGGTTCAAGTCTCATAAAAACTTAAGTGGGAAGAAAGCAAAGCAATGAAGAAAAGAAATCTAATCATTTATGGCCATATATGACTTTCACTTTAGTTACATCAGTCATGTTTTTTAATGTTACTGTGATGTTAAGATTGCAGATGTCCCTTCTTGCTAGAGATCGAACAGCTCCGTCAATTACAAAGTTAAAAATTTATACTCTGTTGTAAATTATCTGAGCTGTCATTGACCATATATGTGAAAAAGTAATAATGTCTGAAAGGCAGACCCACAAAGATGATTAGAATGTCTCTTAACATCCAAGCCAAAATTGCAACATTAAAAGCTATATCTTCTGTAATTGCTAATATCTGATGTGCCTGAGGTTTTAAAAATGGTGACAGTTCAAAGGCAGCCAGGAGGTTTCATGGCAATAGGCATGAGATGGGCAAAATAGTCTGCTGGTGCCCAGGTGCAAGAGTTTTTTGGTTGCTCTAGACATAACAATAGGTTTTATAACTTGCATGTGTATGACCAAAAAACTCTATGGCAACCACCATATCATCCAGTGTGATTTCATTCTAAAATGAATGGTGTGACAAAAATGGACTCATATTGAGGATGAATTCATGTAGAAACAAGATCATGATGTTAGGATAAAAACTTGTCAAAGAGAGAATTGGACATGATATTTTAAAAAAATATATGGATATCTACAGAAGAAATTCTTAAGCAAACTATAAAGTCAAATGCCTCTGCTATTCAACACACAAACAATGACATACTTCATTATGGGAGAAAGCATGTCATTCTGGATGTTTTTAATTTTTCTGTGAATCAAAGTCCATCATTCTAGAAAACTACCTCTTCAACCCACATGTTTTTTGAATGCTAATTATTCATTCAAAATGAATATTATTTCTAAAGTTTGAAAATAACAATTTCAAACAAAAGAAACAGATTATCAAAAGACATATATATAAGAAAAAATAACAAAAAGAAAGTTCAAAACACGAGTTCTCTCCAAAAATATAAACAATGGTGTCGATATAAAGTTCAAAACATAGCAAAACATTGAAGGCATCTTTATCCAAATAATATTGGAAGCCTTGAGACGAGACAAGTCCAAAATGGCATCAGAAATTTACATGTCTTAAGGAAGAAGAAAGTTAAGCAAGTCAAAAATTATTGGCCACTGAAACAGACATCTGATTTATGACTAAATCAAGACTGCCAACCACTAAAAATAGCATTATCTTCCTTTATTATTATTATTATTATTATTATTATTATTATTATTATTATTATTATTATTATAAAAATTTATTACTTCTTTTTTTTTGGCAAAAGGATCCATAAGCTGATGTGACATTAATTTTAAACAAAGCTTTAATGTTACTGTTACTGTTTTCCTTGTAACCATTCTCTAGTTAAGCCTCCAGTAACTTGGACAAAAAACAAGTTTTTCCAAGTTTAAGAAGTCAGAATGGATACTATAACTGCAAATATTTATTAAAAAAAACTGCAGATGGTTTATAAACCTATTCTCAGTATAGCTTTTGAGTAACTATTTGTTTAAATCTGTAATATCATTACATGAAAAACATGAAAATTAGGAAATGGTACTTTCACAATATGCTTGCCCTAAACTTATTTCAATTCATTGTTACTCAACCTTAAGTTACAGCTAAACATACTTTTACCACAAAAGAAGAAGGCTAAATATCCTTTATTGTAAATGTACTCTGGATATTACATAGGATCCATCCATAAGGAGATGACCAAAAATTGAATAGAAGTGCAGCAATCCACTCTTAAGGTGAGACACACCTATCAGAATAAATCGTTGATAAAGCAAACAAATCCAACAAAGGGTTCAACAACATTAGCCAGATTATGGATTAGCTTCCCATTTAAATAAAGACAAGTGAGGCTGCAAATATTTAAAATATCATCAAATAACTGTGGAAGGTACCATGTCAAAATTGAGATGTCTTGATCCAAGGTGCTACAGGAAAAAATTATCTGACTATACCTAGACTAACCAACAAATAGAAGCACATGAAACTTTTTGGTGATCTGATTAGAGATAACCCATCTAGATATTATTTTGTATGAATGAACTGCAGGTATAAAATGCACAACAAAACAATAAATAGCATCGAATGGGATATGCAAATTGGAATAAAATTATTCCTTGATGAAAGTGGGTATAAGACCATGTCAAAAAGAAATCAAAATTCACTAAAAATGCCAAAACTTTAGACCAGGGAAACATTTGTTAGATAAAAAAAATCTATAATTTCATACTTAACGATTTCAGATTATGTCACTAGCAACATTTATGGGACAAATAAAAGAAGTTGCACACAGTTAAATCACACAACACACTAAACCAGCGATAAGAGCATAACTTAAAATGCAAAGGAAAAAAATTGGAGAACACTCACATTCAAAACACATACAATCGAAAGTCAAAAAGTGTACTAATAAGAACCCATCTTTTGTTTACTAAACAAAAGTTTTCACTAATCAAAGCTCAGAGCTCATGCGCAACTTTATCCACTGAAAACCAAGCCAATGGCAGCAATTGAAAGAAACAAGGGTCTAAGTTTTTAAAAGTGAAATGATCAACATTGTAAATGGGCCCCAACTACCTAAACTTTGGTTTGCAAAGTAAAAAACACAGCAGAAAAATACTTCCTCATTTCAAGGGACAAATGATTATCTCTACATAATAAAGCTAAGATGAGTAACGATATTTTAGGAAGATCCATCAGCTGAAAACTTTTATTGTTAGATTTTTGTTAGGTACTTTCACTAGATTTTATTTATTTCCCGGTGAAGATAAGAAATGATGATGTGGGTAATGACTTCATAAAACCTAACTTCGTTTATATTTGAATCTTAAGATGCTATCACATAAAATCTTAGGCTATCAGCTGATGGCCTTAAGAACTAAAACCTTCATTTTTATCATTAAGACTATTTTACCAGAAATTTATGCATCATTTAAAATGGATAAATAAATGAAAGTAAGAAAATGATAGAAACACATAGCTAGCATTCAGGAAGAAGTTTAGTGTAAACAAAACTATCATCTAAAGAAATTCGCATGTTTAGCTAATAGATAATAAGCGTTATTCTTGAATAAGAAAATATTATGATATAGTTGTCCAAAAAATGCACCCATAGCATCATATCTTTGCTACCATTGAAATGAAAAACAAACTAAAAGTAGCTAGTAAAGAATTTACTTCTTGAATAAGTTTCATGTAAAGTTGAACATAGAAGTAGTAAATCTCAGATTAAGCTATCAGTTGATTGCCGCTAACTAATTAGATGCTCACAATCTACATTGGGATTCCTCAAATTCATTGGCTGAATTTAACATTATCCAAGATAATTTAATCAATTTTCAATCAGCTACATGTATGAGATAATCAAAGTATATGCTACTTAAATTGGGCAAATCTTAACGGAATATTAAAGCCCTCATCAAATAAAGTCTGATTTTTCAAGAAATTTCAAAATGTACTCATACAAAATTATGAGTTGATCAGTAGAGTTGTGATTAACAATAAGAACATCAATTTTAGTTTCATTACTTGATATTACAATCAAAATAATATAGATTTAAAAACTAATATACAAAGAGATCAAATAAGATGCTTATAGTATTTAAAGGTAATCACAGGTTTGAAGTCTAACACACAAAAATCTCCTTCTAAAATGGACTCTCTTATCCTTTTAAAACTATGGACGGTAAATTGTCTGAGTTCAAACAGTCATTACATGGATTTATCAATTGTTTTTGGAAGTTCACACCAAGGTAGTAGCTAAATATGAATTTAATTTTCAAAATAAAACCTATAGCAATGCTTACTTAATTCCTTCAATTCAAACCTACACTTGCAGTCATATTCACTCAAAAGAAATAAAACATAACGTGAATTTCATTACTTCATTGGCACATAATAGTGAATATACCAACAATCAGGACTTATGAATGAAGTGCTACTCCTCACCTGAAAAGGTGATGGATCAAGACAATACACACACAGGAGCATGCCAGATCCAGCCTATTTTAGCAACCATCAAACATAAAGATACTTTGGACCAGGGTCTTCTAAACCAGCAAAATGAGCATCACATAAATGTGGTCAAGAATCAAGATCTATGCGAAAAGGTAACCATTAGGCATTAGCACTGCACTAAGAATTACAGAGCCCTTATACAAGTGATAATCAATAGACTGGTGCACATCCTGAACTTGAGATCAAACACAACTTATAAGTCTATCTAAACCATCTAAAATATTGATCATACTCTTGACATAGTATCAAGAACCAAATTTCTCAACCTAACTGTCATCCAACTAATTTGCAATCATAAACCAATTCTCATACCAAAAAATCAATTAAAGAAACCAGTAAAGATCCAACAGAAACAACTGGTTTCCCAACAGAAGATGAAAACCAGGACAGATTACAGCATAAAGCAATCAAAGTAATGCCAATGTTTGTCATCTACAATGAGTCACAAACCAACATCCTCCGGTCTTAATCACTCCAGTTAATTGCCTAAACTAAAACAAAAACTAGCAGACACATTCACAAGATTCTTGTTTAAAAAAAAAATGTATGTAATTCCAAGATTTTACAGAAGATGAAAACTAGGAGAAATTCCAGCATAAAGCAAGCCCATGAATGTCAAAACTATCTTAATCACTCCATTTAATTACCCAAACCAAGACCCAATCTTGCAGACACATTCACAACAATTCACGAAAATTCTCCATCCAATCGATCCAGAATCACAAGAAAAACACAAGAACAGCAAACCATTTCCAAGAATTCCTCAAAAGCCTCTAAATCCCAACCAAATCAAGCAAATAAAACAATGGGAAACCGTAAATTAAAGACCCAAAACAACAATCTTGAAACAAAACGATAAAATGGGACAAAAATTGAGAATCAAATGGAAAAATTTGAAAGAACAGAGATCATACCATCAAATTGGAGGCCTTGATGGCGAGAATCAGAGGGTTTGATCCAAGAAAACAAAGAGGAATTAAATCGAAGAGAGAATTGGGCGAGAAAAGGATGTGAAGGTGTGTGTGTGTATGCGCATATGCGCTTTCAGGGCGAGAGAAGAACAAAAAAACAAGAGTTTTCCAAAGGAATGGGTTTTCTGGGAACTAAAAAAAGGGACCAGTAAAGTGACCAGAGGAATGGATGGATGGGATTGTGTTGAGATTCGTGTTTGGGTTGATGATCGATGGGAACATTGTTCTTTTGGATGTGATTGATTGGTGATGCTTTTGTAGCCACCTGATGGTTGTTGAGATTCGTGCGGCTCATCGATTTGCATTAATTGTTTATTAGGGTTTTCTTTTTTTTTTTACAAGTTTACCCTTGAATATAATGAGAATTGTATATATGGCCTTTTAAATTTTTAAACAAGAAAAAATTCAAATAATTTTTATGGGGGGTTGTATGCAAAATTGGCAATATAATATATATATCTAGAGTTTAAATGATTTTAGTTATATTTTTTTTACTATTGTTAATTTTATGATTAACCAAAAGAAGAAGTTGGATGAAGCAACATATTATTAATGATTTAGGGATAAATGGCAATTTTTGAAGTTAGGATGAATAAGTAAAGCTTATTTTTTAAAGATATAAAATAAATAATAATTGAAAATAATAATAACAATTGCTACTACGTACAACAACAGTATGACACCAAAATAAATGTAACACAATATACCAATAAAATATATTATAATTCAATATATATATAATTCCATATACTTTTTTGAAAAATACCTCAATCCATTAGTATCGGGTTATCTGTGTATGATATTTTAATCTATTGGCACCTGATGCTTATGTATAGTACTTATAATCTACAGAAAAGACCGGTTTGAATCTCAGTTTACATAAGAACGTAAGATAATAACAAATAAAAAATAGTTCTCAATATCTATTTAATTTTTTAAATTAAATATATATTTTATTATTAAAAAAAATAATGTCATACTATTGGTTTAATTCTGATTTAAGTTTGAGCATAAAACAGACCCTTAAAACACCATGAAACATTATATTTTTAATTTCATATAATATAATAAATCTTTATATATGATTAATCTGTTTAGCTATGACCAAAAAAAAAATCACACATATCATAATTTTACAAATAATTAGCTTTTTTTAAGGGCGATACCCACACAAAAATCATATATAGATGTATAATTACTTTATATATATATATATATATATATATATATATATATACCAAAAATATTAGCACTTTAAATTTTCTAACATATATGAAACTGGAAATTTTTAATTTTTTTGCATAATAATTAATTAAAAATTACTATGGACATGTACCATTATTTATTCTTCATACAATTTTTTTTTTTTTTTTGTTTGAGAAAGGCGACAAGCGCCGAAACCCAGGGACGAACACGTGGGGGAGCAGCGCTCACCACCGAACCGTGCCCTCACCTTGCGCGAGATGGGGATCGAACTCGGGGAGCCACGCTCGACGCGAGATGGGGATCGAACTCGGGGAGCCACGCTCGACGCTCGAGGCGAACACCCTACGTAAGGGACCCGATGCCAATAGACCAAATGGTCGTTGGCATTCTTCATACATTTTATTTCCATTCTCACAGTTGTACATTTAAATATGAGTATAAATTATTATTAAAAATAATTCACATTCCAACAGTATCCATTATCTCCATCCAAACACACCCTAATCGATTCATGGATATACTTTATAATGATTCAAATTAATTATAATATAGAGATATATTTTTATTTTAGCTAAAAGAAATTATTAAAAAATAAGCAAAATTACCCTGCCCTTTACCAATGAAAATGAACACTTAATCACAAACTGAACAATAGCTTTTGCCTGTGAAACTCAATATCATATCAAATATATTGGATTGAAAATCTTCAACAGTTCCTTAGATGTATAATATGAAAGTCAAATCTTGTTCAACAGAAAAAGCATAAATGAAAATCAATCATTCCATCCGAAATTGCTAGCCTTCGGCATGAAATACATCGATGAATCATCGCTTGCCTTCCTCGTACTGGAAAGAGTAGGTGATTTTCTTTCACCCTGGTTAGAGTAAGAACTTGATCCACTTTCAGTCGAATCAACATTCGTAAAGTTCGACTCTGATGTATTATCATTCCATCCTGCATTACTATCCGGTTGGTTTTCAGCAACATCAAAACATTCTGATTCATTATAATGCTGCTCGACAGTATGATCACCCCATTCGGTTTCATTAGAGTACATCTTTAAGTTGTCATCACCCCAATTGTCAGCTCCGTCAGAGTACGGGTAAGAAGTGAACTCATTCCATTCGACTTCATTTGTGTACTGAATTGGTGTGTCATTACTGCATTCTGCGACATTGTTATCCTCGTTTGGCATCTTGTCACCATGCCCGCTCGGGAATTTTTGTTTATTGCCGTATTGAAGAGCATTATCGAAGTTATCATGAAACTCTGGGGGAGGAAGAGCGCAACCTTGATAAGAACCATGATCTGCACAGTATCTTACCAGTCTATCCCAGTATGGGTCCTGCAAAACATAGTAGTTCATGATAAGTAAACATTTTTTCAGGCCATTATGCAAGGTATCAGAAAGAAATTGGGTATGCCTCTTAACCATAAGAGATGGCACTTTATGAATTCAAACTTGATTGAAAGTAAAACAGCAGTAAAAAAATTAGATATGCTGACAAAAACTTAGAATTGAAGAACACCCTTGCTCAATAAACTAACGTGCTTTGCGTATTAATGTTGCTGGCAAGTCATACAACACTTAAAATGGATGTGATTAAATAAATTTTTACGGAATAATGGTTTTATGACTGATAGTGATAAAATGTATCAATCAAAGAAGTTTGATCTACGAGAGTATCATATAAAGAAAATCAAATGTTTAGCTATCAAGATTTAATAGTTATTCCTGTTTAAAAGGAAATCTATGATAAGCAAATCCAAAAACCTGTGATCGAAGAATAATAAAGAATAAATTTAATTCTTCCTAGACAAGTAATCATGTAGCATTAGAACTCAGAAGTACTAAGAAATAAATTTGTAAAAATCTTAATTTTAACTATCAAGCAATTTACACTATAATAGCTAGCATTAAGAAATAAACTTGTGGAATTGTCGACATAAGAATGGAGTTGGTGATTAAAGGCTAGTGCCTAACAACAAAGGGCATACAAGACTCTTTCAGATTGAACCGACTGCTCCAGTGGTAAAGCAAATGAAATTTAAGCTACTAATTCGCATAATAAAGAAAAAAGAATATAAAAAAGAAGCAGAATTTATGCTAGTAAGCAACACTAATGATGAATTACGAAGAGAATGAGACATGCCTTAGTGATGATGTGTGGATTTCCAATTATAATAAGCAAAGATTTAGCACGAGTGATGGAAACATTAAATCTTCGAGGGTTGCTAAGGAAACCCAAATTGAATACTCGGTCAAACTCATTGTGTTTAACTGTTGATCTGACTGTAGATATGATTATTACTTCTCTCTCTTGCCCTTGAAATTGCTCAACACTTCCAACCTTCAAATCTGGCATCTCAAGTGACTCTAGTGCTTTCTTCAACTTGAGTACCTGCTGACGGTAAGGAGTAATAACTCCGATATCAACCTCAGTTAGACTAGTGTGCCTGATTAATTTTCTGATTATATCAACAACTTTACTTGCCTCGATCCTATTGAACCACGACGGGTTACTACCTTCCCTCTCATCACATCCTTGAATGCCAATAAACAAAACAGGAAATGCTTTATCAGGAAGGTCTTCCCAGTCATACAACGATGATTCAATATCATCTTTGACTGCAAGCAATTCACTCTTATAGAACAGCTTTGAAGGGAGCTCCAATATTGCTGGATGACAACGGTAATTCCTCACCAACTTTGTCACATAATTTTCATCCTCATTTTTATAATGCTCGTAATCGAAAAGTCTCTCCAAATATGACTTTCCTAATCCGTAACTCTCAGCACTCCTTGAGTATACAACAGGACCCAACTGCATAGGATCTCCAGCCAGCACAATGACAGTCTCCTTAACACACAGATTTGACATAGGAATCATGGTCTCCGGCTCAGAGGCTTGCCCAGCTTCATCCAAAAATATATGGGAGAAGTGGCCCCTGCGAATCCCTTCAGCATAAAGATATGATGCACTCATGTATGTAGATACAATGATCCGATAACGCATCAGTGCCTTGAGAGGAGGACATTTAAAGACCATATCCTCAAAGAAACAAAAACGAATATAATTTGGATTAATATCCACATATGGCCGGCTGGTAGCATTTAACCGAAACACTTCATTCTCTCTAACACCAACATCTTCCTTGATAAGAAGTCTCTCCAGGACATGGTCTGCTGCACTGTTTGAAGAGGCGCAGACAAGAATGCGTGCCTTCTTACTGGTCATGTATATCTGCAAAATTGCCTCAACCAATGTCATCGTCTTTCCAGTACCAGGTGGTCCATGAATTACATATGGAGGGGTTCCTCTGCAACCAAGAATCATTTTGACACAGCTTGCCTGCTCCTTATTAATGTCTGGATTGAAGGGTTGCAATTTACATGACTTCATAATCCTTTTCTGAGAAGACTCAGCAGGAAATAGAAGCTCTGGCCCCAACTTTTCCGCAGCATAGACTGCTTGGTACATTCTTCTCAAGTTCACTCTATTATATGAGAAACTGACATTGTAGAGACAATCATCATGATGACGCAGGTGCAACTCCTTATTAAATTTCAGGAATATTTCATCAGCCTCAACTCTGTGTATGTAACCCTGCACAACAACAACCAAAAGCAATAAGAAGGAGATGTTATCCCCTACTCAAAAATATATTAGATATGATGCATGTAATTGCAGGTAATTTACTAATTGAGAAAGGTAAGTGTTATACCTGATATGGTGAACCTGTATCCTCAGGATCACCAGTCAAAGCCTTGGCGAATATATAGTCTCCACAAACAAGAGATGGCCTTTTTTCTGCCAATCCAGGAACCTCAAGAGACAAAAAATGGTTACCCCTCCTCCTCATGGTCACAGACTCCATGTCATGCCTTCTCACATCCTCCTGTCACAGTAATTTCCATGTAAGATCAATAGAACATTATTGAGATTTTTTTTTCTTTGTTTTTCATCAAATCACAACTCACCTCTAAGTGAATTTCTTCCATAGCAATCAGAAAACTGAAGTATTTTGCATAGTTACCACGACTCAATCCTTCCACAATAGCATCAGGAACCTGTTTATTCTCAATCATTTCACGAACATCTGATGGTATTTCATATTGAGGAAGCTTGTACTTGAAAGACTGTGCATTTGTCCGTGGTGGGCGAGAACCAGCCACATATTGCTCACAGTTAAATTTCTTCCTCCCCAAAGGAGCTCTTGAAAAAGGGATATTGGAAAACAAGGACTGTGAGACCCTATCTTCAGCTAATAGAAACGCCACTCGCTCAACTTTCTCATCTCCAACATCAAAATGCAAAACAGATGTATGTAAACCAATATCTTTTGGTTTGCAAGACAGCCAAATAGTGAGAGTACTCCTTGGCTGAAGAACTCTATCCTCCAAAGCAGTCAACCCCACAAAGCTGCTAATGGTTCTCTCATCAGCACCAGGTGGCGGAGGTTCCATCATTGAGAGCATATAGGCGTCCTCAGGATTTGATGAAAAGATCCTAACACTCCACAATTCCACTGGATCGCTAGTGGTGTTTTTGATAGAAATAGAACCACAGGATGTTTCTCCAATCAGAGCAGACTGAGGCTTTCCATTAACAAATGGAAATGGTATTGAGATCACAACAGGACCTTCTTCGTATGGATCAAAGTTATGCAGGGATTCATCATCCGCATAATCCAAAAACCCAACTTCTGCCTTGTCTCCAATAACTGAATATTCTTCGTCCCAATCATTATCACCGACAGTGCCCATGATGAAAGCAAATTAGATTGCCCACAAGTAATCCTGCATGATGGTTGTAAGAATGAGAACCCTTATAAAACTATGTCATGTCAGTAGCAGAATCACATTCAAGTGAGCTTTTCACAAGAACAAGGCAAGAATTTAGAGAAAATAGAGATTTGCTTTAAGTGCCAATATTTGAATTTAAATGTAAGCGCTGAGGGAAAAATGAAATAAGTTTTAACTATGAAGTTTTGAGAAAAATATTATGTGCCTATTGATACCCTAGCTGCAAGACATACTATGGTAATAATAACAAATACTCGAAATCAATCCCAAGATGAAACTAGAATGGACGGACTATATACTTTCCATAAACTCAAATCCAAAATAATAAGGAAATGGGACATTTACAAGGTTTGTAATGTGCCTCTTTCAAGCTTGCCAGCCTCTGAGCCTCTGAGCATCTGAGCCCTTGCTGACAATCTTGTTTCCCCCCTTGCCATGGCAAGCGGGGGTCAACCCCCTTCCCCCTCTAAAAATCCTGGTCTCAAATCACGGCTTCTCTGACTCATTCTCTGAATAACTCCCTCTCCACAATGAGCAACTTCTCAGCAAACTCAAAGCCACCACTTCCAACTTCGTTCGGCTGGACAAGGATGCCATTAATCGAGGTCGTATGAAATTCCAGTATGTTCTGTATGGTAAATTGTTTGGAAAATCCCCTCCTTTCAAGCATGTCAAGACGTCACTTCTTGACAAGTGGAATAGCATTGGAGAGATCTTCATCTCCGACCTTCCTAATGGTTTTTTTACTGGTTAGATGCCCTACTGAAAAAGCCATGCAACAACTCCTTCTTGATGGACCCTGGTTTGTAAACGGAATCATTTTATAGCTGTCTCCATGGAAACCTTTTTTCGAACCGAGCTTCACTAAGCTTAACTCCGCTACAATATGAGTGCAGTTCCATAACTTGCCGCTGGAATGCTGGGACGGTGACGTTCTTGAGACCATTGCTAGCAACTTTGGTAATCTCATCAAGGTTGATGAATTTACGTCCACACTGACAAGATCCAAATACGCCCGGGTTTGCATCGAAATTGATTTATCTAAACCTCTTTGTCGAGGTTTTTGGATCGGGGATGATTTCCAGAAGGTGTTCGTCGTGGTGATGTACGAGCGATTGCTGACATTCTGTTACAATTGTGGGCTTATCGGTCATGGTAGCAAATCGTGTACTCGGGCTGCATCATCTGGGCCCGGTGGGTTCTCTTTGCCCTCTCGTGATGAACGAGTGCCGGTGGAAAGAACCTCCCAGGTCTCGCACGACGCCGACCAGTTCATGGATACATCGGACCCTATCTTCGTCCCTGTACCTGAAGATAATCTGGAATCTGATTTTGGACCGTGGCTTCTGGTTTCCCGCCGGCGTGGCCGTGCTCGGGGTCGCGGCGGTGGTGCAATAGGGTGCCCCTCACGTGACTCCACGCACAGCAGTCGGTGTGGAAGCCGAAATCACTGAGTCCCAAGGTAATGTCTCCCATAGCATACGTGGCGGATCCAGATTTGCTGGCCGTGGGTGGTCGTCCACTTTCCATGCCTCTCACGATTCCCTACACTTTGATGTCATTGAAAACTCCAAACGTTCAAAATCCCGTTGCAGATCTAGCCGTTAACCAAAACTTCGTGATCAACGGAACCTGCAGAGATTGTCCTTTAGATCCAACTCAATCTCCTTCGCTTGATCCCCAAGCCACTATTCTGACAGACCCTTCAAGTCATAACGATGTCCTTACCTCTTCTCGAGAACATCCATCACTTAACCCATACCAATCAGATCGTTCCTTTTCGTTCTTCTCGAGGAGTCGCTCAGACAACTGCCCCATCTAGACCTAGCCCTAGACCCACCTCCCTCCCTCCCATCCTGAGAACTTCTGTCCCGGTTGTCTCCACCAACACTCTCTCTTCAGATTTACTTCATGATTCTCTTGTTTCCCAAGTTTCTTCTGCCCTTGACTCTAGTAAAATGGAAGAAGATAGTGGAGATGA
Source organism: Dioscorea cayenensis subsp. rotundata (assembly GCF_009730915.1). Classification (NCBI taxonomy): domain Eukaryota; kingdom Viridiplantae; phylum Streptophyta; class Magnoliopsida; order Dioscoreales; family Dioscoreaceae; genus Dioscorea; species Dioscorea cayenensis. The sequence goes on from NW_024087813.1 coordinate 18,571, forward strand.
CGAGGGTTCCACTGATGACGACGACGATGAGATGCCAGATGAGGAAGACGAACCTGAAGACTCTATGACTTTGGTGTAATACCGGTGGGGTCAGACGGGAGGCTCTCATCAGAAAAGGAGTTCATGCTAAGAGGCAGAATGGAAACCGGAGGTCCCGGACCTTGAAGCTGTCGTCTATCCTTCTCATCCTTCTTTTCAAGGAAGTTCTTTCCGTTTTTCTTCTATTTATGTTTATTATGAACTCAGCTAAAATTATATGTTGGAATTGCAGGGGTATCTCCGATCGGGATACCTCTTCTCGGCTCACTAGACTCATCAAAAAGCTTAAACCCATTTTGGTTTGTTTAGTTGAAACCCGCGCCAACTCTGATCATGTTGATCGCTTCTGTAAAAAAATTCCTAAACACTTGGAGTGGGCCTCTGTCCTCACCGATGGTTTTTCAGGTGGTATCTTTATCCTTTAGAACTCTGCCATCGGTCGAGTCACACCTATTTCTATTTCCCGTCACACGTTGCATATTGTGGTTTCCTCTACTTTTTCCAAAAATTTTATTATCTCGATGGCTTATAATTCTTCTCGTTGCCTAAACCAACGGTTTCTTTGGCACGAACTCTCGCAAATTTCTTATCTTAAGCTTCCTTGGCTCATTCTGGGGGATTTTAACTCTATTCTTTCCATAACTGAGCACAAGGGCGGCTCCTTCTCTTACTATAGCCGTAAATCCAGATTTTTTTTTAATGATTTTATTAATAGTAACAATCTTTTGGACATGAACTATGTCGGTTCACATTATCCCTGGTGCAACAACCAGCTTGGTTCTGCTCGGCGATGGGCCAAGCTCGATCGTTGCCTAGTCAATCTTGAGTGGAATGACACATTTAAATCCTACACTCTTTCGCACCTCACTCGCTCCTTCTCAGATCATTCTCCGCTTTTTCTCACCGCTAATTTATCCGTTGTTTTCAAGAAAAAATCGTTCCGGTTTGAAAATTTTTGGATGGAGTATTTGGGGTGCCATTCTTGTATTCGAGAAGCTTGGGATTTTACTCCTCGGGGTAACCCTATGCATGTGTTTTCCCATTTCCTTTCTCGTACCCGTTTTAATCTCAATCGTTGTAGTCATTCTGGGGTCAATAACTTGGATATTGCTATTTCTAATACTGAAACTGAAATTGGTTCTCTTGAGCTTTCTGATTCTAGCTCTAATACTCATTTCGTTCTCAAGGTCCTTTACGCTAAACTTTCTGCTTTACAGCGTCAGAACACTATTAAATAGGCCCAGCGCACTCGTTTAAATTGGGTTTCAGATGGTGATAAGAATACTAGTTTCTTTCATGCTCTTTATCGTACTCGTTCTCATACCAATTATATTTCTCAAATAGAGGATTCTAATGGTAACGTTTTCAGAAACCCTTCTGGTATTGAGCAAGCTTTTATGAACTTTTATAAACATCTTTGGAGCGGCTCTCCCAGCAATTCTTCAAGCAATCAAGACACTCTTCCTCTGACCTTCCCAGGATTTCCGACTCTGACAGTGCATTTCTCATCATCAATGTTACCATGGAGGAAGTTCATCAAACTATTTTTGACCTTCCTTCAGGTAAGTCCCCTGGCCCCGACGGATTTAATATGGAATTTTATAAAGTTTTTGGCCTGTTGTGGGTAATCATCTTTTTGAAGCCATTCAGTATTTTTTTAAAACCTCTTTCATTCCTTCCTCTTGGGGCAAAACCTACGTCGCTCTCATTCCTAAGAAGGACAACCCTAAATTGGTTTCAGATTTCCGTCCGATTTCCTTATGTAATGTTTGTTTCAAAATTCTCTCGAAACTGCTTGCCAATAGATTAAAAAAGGTTATTCCTAATATCATCGGTCGTGAACAAGTGGGTTTTGTGGCTAATCGTAGCTCTTCAAATAACATTATCATGGTGCAAGAGGTTGCCCATTCGATTGAATTTGATACCCATAGCCCCCCTAGGATGATTATTAAACTCGATATCGAAAAGGCATATGATACCCTTAGTTGGAGTGCAATTCTTACCATTCTTATTAAAATGAATTTTCCTCTTCTCTGGGTTTCTTGGATTAAATCATGTCTTCATTCTCGCTCATTCTCTCTTTTAGTTAATGGCAGACCAACCCCCTGGTTTCTCTCCTCCAGAGGCGTTTGCTAGGGAGACCCCATCTCATCTTATCTGTTCATTATTGTTTCTCAAACTCTTACTACCATGCTTAATTTTAGTCTTCAGAATAATCTTATTCCTGGTTTTAATAGCAATTTGTATCACAACTCCAATCATCTGATGTATGCCGATGACCTGATTTTAATTACTTATGCTACTCGTAGGGTTGCTAAAAACATTCAAACTTGTTTAAAATACTATAGCATCTTCATTGGTCAGTACCCCAACTACAATAAATCTCAAAATTTTTTTCCCTTCTTGGTTGAACAATCACATTCTAAATAGGGTTTGTTACATCCTGAATCTTAAGCAAGCTTCCTTCCCTTTTAAATACCTAGGGGTGTTCATCTCACCTAAAAGACTTGCTTCTCTAACTTTTTAGCCTATGGTTAATAAAGTTAATAGATTAGTTTCTAAATGGTCTAAATTTCATCTCACTCCTGCCGCCAAAGAGATCCTTATTAATTCTGTCATGTTATCTGTGCCGGTCTACACTTCAATTGTTTACCCCATTCTTGATTTAATTCTTTCAGAAATCTCCAAAGTTGTGAGAAAATTTTTTTGGAATAGGAATGGTAAAGGAAAGTGCATCCACAATGTGAGTTGGAGCATTTTAACTGAAGGTAAGTCTGAGGGGGGCTTAGGTATCAAAAATCTTGCTCTTGCCAAACATTCTCTCATGTCTAAAAATATATTCAAGTTCTTAAACAATCATGACTGTTTGTGGGTTGAAATTTTACTTAACAAGTACGGGAAAATCAATTTTTGGCAAGACTCTGTGCTTGCCAAGTGCTCTTGGTTCTTTAGAGGTTTATGCAAATCTGCTGCTTTTATAAAACATCATTGCAAAATAAATTCTATTAATCCTATGAGTACGTCTCTTCTTTGGGATCCTTGGCTTTACGATATACCAATAGCTCTTAAGCCCACTTACCTCAATATGGATGTTGATTTTGATCAGATTTCTTTTTCTAATATCGATGTTAACGATCAGTGGATTGTTCAAGAGCTTAATTACATCTTTGGCAATCATGTTGATAACTTGGCCAGGCATTTAATTTCAATTGATCATAATTCTGATAATCATTGGATTTGGATTCCTAATTCTTCTGGTACCAAAGTTTCATCTATTGTGTATCATACTTTGAACAAGCAATCGGTTTACTCTTATCATTGGGTAGGTTGGACCATTGTCTGGAGCATTCCCGTTGCACCTAGAATTAAACATTTCATTTGGTTATGTCTAAGAGGTCGCCTCTCCACATCTGCATTTTTACATAGCATTCACCTTGGCCCTGATAACCCTTGTGTTTTTTGTGGTCTTCACAGTGAGACCATTGATCACTTGTTTTGTCAATGTGATAGAACTCAAGTGATTTGGGATCAGATTATCAGCATGCTAAATATCTCTATATCTTTCACTAACGGGTTTTCATCTGGTAATTGGGTTACTGAATACAGGCAGTCTAAGCACATTCTTGCATTCATTGCAGCCAGTGCTTGGTTCATTTGGTTGTGCCGGTGTGATGGTATCTTCAAAAAATCTCGTCCCATTTACTCTAATATTGTTTTCAGGGCTGCGGCACACGTTGATGAGTTTTCTTGCTGTAACTTTGAGCTCGTGGGCAGAAAATTTTTGTTGAACAATTTCTCCTCTGCTGATGATTGATTTTCTCTTCACTCATGCAACATCAAACCAAACTATTTAGGTAAGTTCAGCCGGTTTTTTCTTTTCAAATGCTAATTACGAGATTTCTCTCGCAGGTTGCTCTTCTCATCGCTGCTCGAATAATTCTTCGGATGCACTTCTTGCTGTTGAAGTAGCTCTTCACATTGCGATGGATTTTCACATTCCTATTAAACACATTTTCTGCGACCATCATGCAATTATTCAACTACTTCAGTGCTCTGATCACATTACTTCCTGGAGATTTGAAGCGCAAATCAATAATCTCAAGTTCTTACTGGAGATGTGTGGCCATCCCCAGATTCATATCATCCCTTCCATTTGGGGTACTCCGGCAGCTAATTTAGCAACTCAAGGATTCCAACATCAACATCTCAATCTTTTTTTTGTTTGGAAAAGATCTCCCTTTTTGGATTATGAAATCGTTTCTTAATTATGGTTTTAGTTTCTAATCTGCTCTTTTGTTTCTAGACCCTAGTTCTGTGTATCTTTGTATCTTTTATTTCTTTTACTTTCAATAAATAGCTTCTCTGTTGAGAGGTTCTTCAAAAAAATAATAATAATAATAATAATAATAAGGAAATGAACTCGTTGCTGCCCAGGCTGAATCTCATAGCTCTTTGGGCTGGGTCATGTGTTGGAATGGGGCATCTGTCAGTCAAGTGTGTCTTAATACGCATTCAACAATCTACTGTCTATTAGAATGACAAAGAAAAACACTTGTATGCAAATAAAACAATCAACACTTTTTAACGATCACCAAGTCGTTTCCCAAGGCCCTTTTTTTTCAAACAATTTGTATAAATCTATAATATCATTGCATGAAAATGCATGAAAATAGGGAAATGATAATGTTAGAAAAAGCCTACCCAAGACTTATTTCAATACCAAACTATTCAAACATCAAATTTAAGTTAAACATATGTCTACCACAACAAAAGGATCAATTAAGCACGCTTAGTATCCTTAGTTGTATATGTATTCTGGATACATTGGATCTATCATTAGGAGATGATAAAAAATTGAATATGCATGTGGCAGTCCCGTTGTCATGGTTAGAGACATCTATCATAACAAACTGTTGGTAAAGAAAGCAAATCCAAAAGGGTTTCACAAAATAAGCCAGATTGTGATTTAACTTCCTATTTACACTGTGGTCAAAATGTCCTCTATAGATATTTAAAACAACATAAAAGAATCTTGATATAATTTCCTACTAGATCTGTCCAAAGACCGAGCTACCCACCCAAGCTCGAAGGCCCGCCCGAAAATTGGGAGGGCTTGGACAAATATATAAAGCCCAATGATCCAATCTTGGACAAAATATAGAGCCCGCTTTAAAAACGGGCTGATTTGGGTTGTTAAGGCCCGGTCCCGGCCCGGTCCGGCCCGAAGTAAATAATCTATTTATTAATTAGCTTTGTGTATATATATATATATATTTCAGATATTAATAAAATCAAATATGCATATACTGTATGTGTGTATATTTAAAGCATGTACTACTATTTTGGATTGATTAACTGTGAATAGATGGTCTACTTGGTCTAATTATTGATTATTGTTGATTGTCATTAGTTATAATCGTTTGAATTTTAGATGTTGTGACTAAATAAAAATTTACATTTGGTATTTTAATTTTAATGTGTTTTGTAGAATAACATTTGATAGTGTTCATAAATTAATATTATTATTAACCTTTTTATAACTTATTTATTATTTAATGATAAAACTTATTTGGGTAGGCTTAGGCGGGACTTAGTTAAAGGTCAAAAAATTCGGGCAAGTTTTAACAAAAGTTAAGGCCCATATTATTGGGCCGAGCAAGCTTGAATTTTATTAATTATAAGCTTGGCCCGGCTTGAACCCGGCCCATGGACAAGTCTAGTTGCTACCTATCAAAACTAACCAACAAATATACGAATGTAAAACTTTTGGTGATCTGATCAGAGATCATCCTATCAACATACTATTATGAATGAATGCACACCACATATGGAGTACAAAACAAAACAATAAATGCCATTAAATAGGATGTAGAAATAGGAATAAAATTATTGATTTATGAAAGTCATTAGCAGAAAAAAATTTCAATAAGAATTTAAAACCACTAAAAATGGCAAAACTCTATACAAGAGAAACATTTGTCACATATTTCATTTTTACTATTTCAGATTATAATACTGGCAAAATATATGGGCACAATAAGAGGAGTTGTCTACCGTTCACACAAAAAATTACACCAACAATAAAAGCATAACTTAAAATGTTAAGAAAGAAAGCTAGCACAATTCAGATTAGCAAACCTGGTAAATACAGTCAAAGTGAGATCTGAGCAGCAGTTTAACAAGTAAACAATTCAAGCAACCTCTGACAATATTGAAAATCCTGCAAACCAAAAAATCACAGCCAGAATCAAATGTGAAACAATAAAGAAAATAAAATGAAGAGCTGTCTATATGGAAAAAGGAATAATAGACCAAATCATTAGAGTTGTAATTGAAAAACACTCGCATTCAAAACTCATACAATCAAAAAACAAAATGTATACAAATAATAACCCATTTTTTGTTCGCTATACAGAAATTCTCGCCACCAAAGCCCAGAGCTCAGAAGCAACTTAAAACAGCCAGACCCAAGCCAACTGCAGCAAATGGAAGAATCAACGGTCCTAGCTTCTTAGAGTGCAATGATCAATTTGTAAATGGGCCTTAACTCCCCAAACTTAAGTTTGCAAAGTAAGCATAGAAGAAAGATTGTTTCTTAATTCAAGGTAGAAATGGATTATCTCTGCATGCTGAAGCTAAGATGAGTAACAAATTTTTAGGAAGAATATTAACTCAAAATTTTAATTGTTAGATTTTTGTTACGTACTTCCACTAAACTCAATTTTATGTGGTCACTGGTGAAGAGATGAGGAATGAAGCTGTGATTAATAACTATGTAGAACCTACTCCCATTTGTATTTTGAATCTTAGGATGCTATGAAATTTAGGTTCGTGGTTGATGGCCTTTAGAACTAAAACCTACATTTTTATCAATAAGATCATTTTACCAGAAAGTTATACATCATTTAAAATGGATAATCATAATTTATTTCTTTACATAAATAAATTGATGTTCTTAGGATGCTTGATTAACTTGATTTGGGTGCCCTTGCAAAGTTAGATTATCTCTTCTTTAGGTAATAAGAGATATTCTTGACTTAGAACAAAATTATGATACACTTGTTCAAAACCTGCATCACTAGAATCATATCTAGCATCATTATAAAAGAAAAACAATCAAAAGTAACCATTATAAAGAACTTCTTCTTAGATATGTAATCATGTAAAGTTAGAACAGAATTGCCAAATCGCAAATCTAACTATGAATTAATTGCCGCTTAGGATTCCCTGATTTCATTGACTGAATTTGACCTTATCCAAGATAAGTTAACCAATTTTTAATCAGCAACATGTATGAGATGATTAAAGTATTTGATAATTAAATTGGATCAAATTCTAAAGAATATTGAAGCCCACATCAGTCTAATTTTTCAAGAAATTTCAAGATGTTCTCATACAAAATCGTGACATAATCACTAGAGTTGGTCAGTAACAATAAGAACATCAATTACAGTTTGATTACTTGAGATAGTAATCAAAAAATTAGTATACAAAGAGAACTGATAAGATGCTTATAGTATTGATACTAGTCTCAGCTTTGGAATCTAACATACAAAAATCCCCCTTCTAAAATAGGCTTTTCTCATCCATTTGGACTCTACAAGGTAAATTATCTGAGTTCAGACAATCATTACATGGATATAATCAATTGCTTTTGGAAGTGAAAAATAAAAACTACATAGCAGCTACATATGAATTTAATTTTCAAAATAAAACCTATAACAATGTCGACTTAATTCCTTCAACTCACTCCCACACTAGTAGTCATATTTACTCAAAGCAAAAAAAGAATAAGGTGAATTTCATTGCTTACTTGAAACATAATAGTGAATTTGCCAACACTCAGGACTTAAAAATGAAGTGCTCTTCCTCACCAAGAAGGCGATGGATCAAAACAATATGCAATCAAGGTCATGCCCAGTCCAGCCTATTCTAGAGTACTGTCAACAGTAAAGATACATTGCACCAGGATATGCCTAACCAGCAAAATGAGCATAGCACAAATGTGGTTCGGAATCAAGCTACATGTGAAAGGGTTACCATTTGCACTGGGAGAATTACAGAGCCATTATGTAACTGATTATCATTAGACTGATGTAAATCCTGCACTTGATATCAACCACAACTTGTAAGACTAAGTACACTTCTAGACTATGATCATGCCCATGAAATAGTATAAAGAACCAAACTTCCTCAACCCAAGTGCCATGCACCTGAATAAAACACTGATTAAAGAAATGAATGAATCTAAAACAAACAACTTGATGGGTACAACATTTACTTTTTATATGAATGATGTTCTAAAAAAACATGTAAAGTAGGATAGATTACAGCATAAAATAAGCAAATGAAAGCCAATGTTGGCAATCTACAATGGGCCAGTGGCCCACAGCCTCCAATATTAATGGCTCTAGTTAATTGTCTATATTAAACAAAATTGAGCAGGCACATTCACAATATTCTTGTTTTTTTATAAAAAAAAAGAATTGGTTCCAAGATTCTAAAGAAGATGAAAACTACAAGAAGTTACAGCATAAAGCAAATGCATAAATGCCAAAGCACTCTTAATCACTACGGTATCACCAAACCAAAATGCAATCTCGCAGATGCATCGCTCATTGAAATAATAAGCAAGCCAAACAAATCATTGCAACTTTTATGAGTCTAAATGCAAATCAGAAGGGGGAAAACATACATGATTGAACAAGCAATACAAAAACACAATTATATATAGCATAAATCGCTTTTTTTCTTAATAAGGTCGACAACCCACTCACCTCACCAAAGTTGTGAGAGAGAGTTGATCCCCACCCTCTCACTTGGCAAAAGAAAGAATTATCATACTTCTAATGTGAAGATATATAAATCGCCTAAAATCATGGATTCATTTATTAAAAAAAACCAAACTAAAACAACAGCATTAAATGATAATCACCAAAAACAACGCAACCACAACCACAATCCCAAATTCATAAAAATTCCAACTTTTCATCATCAGATTCAACGAACTCAACAAAAACCCCATCAATGCATTTCTTTTACAATAAAAAACAAGAGAAAAACAAAAATCAAACACACCATTCATCAAAAAAACCCAAAACCAGAACAAAATTCTCAGGCTCAAAAAAAAAATCACAGGAACGCTCACCTTAAGACTGAAATCAATCAATCAATCAATCAAAGACCAATCCGCACATCTCCAATGGGAGATTGAAGCCAAGAGCATTGCCCCAAAACCTCAAAAAGCGATGAATCAGAGCCCCATTTCCGCGTGAAAAGGGAGAAGCTTTTTGGTGTTCCAACTCGAATTGGCAGCAACGCTCAGGACACACACTCAGAGTGTGCGTTCGAGGTTAAATAAATATGAAAATAATGAAGGGCCCCACCACGCTTTGATCAGGTAAGGCTAACCAAATATGAAACAGCAAACACTTACCAATAGAAACCCTCCACTTGGTATTATATTCCAGGTAAATTTTTTTTTGACGGAGTACCAAACTATTGTCTTTTATCATTTTGGATCCAAACTTCAATTTGAATCAAAATAATTATTTAACTTCAATTTTGTCTTTTTTGTTACTCTGGTGATTCTCTTTTTATAATATAGATGCCTAAAATTTTTTACCAGAACATACATGATATATTATCCGCCCAGTTAGCAATTTCATCTCATTTGTTGACATAGAATTTTCAACATCATATCATCAAAAATAAACTGGATTCTTGTATTTTCTTGGGCGACCACCCAATGAAATAAAATTAAAATTAGGTAACTATTTTGATTAAAATAGAAGTTTGGACCCCCAAAATAAAAATAGGTCATAGTTTGGTGTCATATCAAAAAAATTACCCATTATATTCCTCTCTCGACTCGAATGTCTAGAGTTTAAATTTATATTTGACTAAAAAGTCTAGAGTTGGAATTTAAACCGTATTTTGTCTATATTTTTATAGAGAGAAAAAAAGAGTTGATTACTTCCGAACATATCTGGATTTCAAATCTAACGATGTTTAGACAAAAACCTTTAAATCTAATTGTTGGTATGGAAACCCCTTTTTTTAATATAAAAGAAATTATGATTTTAAGGAAGTAAAAACCCACATTGATAACAGCAGTTAGTAAATCTACAAGCAGCTCTAGGGGCTCTTCTTGGATGATGAATTAGCATCTATATATTACTAATAAAAAAATATTTGTTTAGATATCATCGTAAAATATCTTTATTTGTTTTATGTATTTTTTAAATATAAATTAAAAATTTTGTATTAAAGATAACATATTTTATTCTTTGTAAGCTCATCTTTTATTTTGTGCAAGGCACTAGTTAGTAATTAATTTATTTTTAAAGAACTTATAAACTAATAAAATATATTTACTAGCATATATTCAGTTTTTAATTAAATTTACTTGAATTTTAATTTTTACAATTAAACTGATTTTATTATTATTAGTTAAATCAAAGCTAAATGAAGTCCATTTTTATCGTATTAATTTTGAACTCGAGCTATTCAAGAGAAAATTTGGCTTAGAGTTAGGTCCAACCCAATCAAATTTGGCGCAATTAAACTCCAAAGCTCACTGTAAGCAGGATTATGTGAGCTCGACAAGCTCGATGTTTAGAGTTTGGATTCAGGGTTTAGCTTGTTAAGCTCAAGTTTAAGGTCCAAAGGTTTAGCTTATTACGAAAAAAAAAAAAGTAAATCAATCATTAAAAATTAAATTATAACTATTACAAATTAAAAAAAAATTAAAGAACTATAAAGATATTATAAAAAAAAATTCATGATTTATTTTGTTAGAAAATTTAGCATTTTCCAACTTTCTAGGATTTTAAACTTATTTTAATAAAACATGCTCCTTTGCACTCACTTGAAATTTTTTATTCTTTTAATCCCCTTGATATCAATACAATTATGTTATAGATAAAATTAAATAATATGTTGATTTAATCAGACTTAAATCTAACTTTGTTTTTTTCAAAAATAAAAATAAATATAAAAAATGTGCTTTTCATTCTTTCCTCTCAGTGGGCATGCAAAGGTTAAGAATGGCCATGATTTTTTTTCTTTTTTCTTTTAAATTCCACAAGTTTATTTATAAGATTTCATTGTATTCAGAGAAATATAATGAACATAAAATCATATTTTTCATCTGGCAAATTGATCACTATTTTAGATTTTTTTTTTCCTTGTAATTATTTAATAGCATATTTTTATCAAATTTGGATTTGATCTACAAATCTCTCCTTCATGTTTTTCTTTAATTTACATATACTAAATTTAATATCACTCTAATAAATTTATTTTATTCAATAATGTTTTTTTAAAATTGTGCTTCAAAACTTTATAGATAAGGATTAAAACCATTTTTTGATTTTTTTTTAAAAAATGTATATTTTTTTAATTTATGATTTACATCATCTCGTTAGACTGCTTTAAAATATATATCTATATACAAAAAAAAGAACAAGTTGATAGGACATCATGTGCCACATTATTTTACTATCTCTTTGTGACATGAATTAAAATAAATAGAATGCAAAGTTTTTTTAAAAAAATCAAAATAAATATCCAACAAGTTGCAAAACACAGGAAATTATGTTAATTCTATAATAAATAATTAATCATTGAATATACGCTTCTATTCAATTTCCTTTTCATGTAAGGAACCTAGGTAATGACTGCATGACTTTATTATATGTATGTTATTTTCTTAGAATGGACAAGACTTTGGACTTTTGTTAAAAAAATAATAATAATGATAAAATAAGAGATGAGAAAGCAATGTTCAAAGTAAACTAAAGCAAAACAAGTAAGACCAAACCTATGTTCTAGACATGGAAAATTCAATTTACAATTCCTTGTTTGACACTATCAACATAATTTGTTTGGCATCATGTCCCTTTTTCAATTTTGGTTGGCTCTAAATAATTATATATATATAAAAAAACATCTTAACCTTGTTATATTATTACTTTACCAATCAATAATTTATTATCTAACTTGATTCTTTTCAAAAATTTAAATTATTATATTTTTTTAATAGAGATGGAAATCAACCTTTTCTTGCATATATAATTTGTAAAATATATATATATATATAATTCAATAACCAAAGTAAATATTTTTTTCATGTTGAGAGACAATAAAGATTTAAAAAGCACAGTCAAAAACAAAAAGAATAGAATTTCATTGTGTTTTCATTTGCATTCCAAATAATATTTTTTTTGTCAAAATATAATTAATATAAAATGACCATGACCAACATTCACTCGTTATGTTTAGAAAAATTATAAAACAACTCAGTGCAACATTCAAACATGACAACAACAATCTTTGAACACCATCTTTAAATACCGATCAAAGTTCTCAAATCTACAAAGGCAGTACCAAAAACAATCATGGCAACCAAAAGAAGTTATCAAATAGTTCTTATTGCTATTTTTGTTGCGGTGTTAAGCACCGGATCATCGGCTCAATCGCTTAGCTCATGTATACCAGACCTCACGACGCTTCAAACCATGCTTGAGCTACATCACCGGCAACGAGTCTTCGCCGTCAAATTCATGTTGTTCACCATTAGCTCAAGTCGTAAAATCCGAAGTTCAATGCCTTTGTTTGCTTATCAATGCCAATATAACTCTTTTCGGCAACATTAATAGGACCAGAGCTCTTGATCTTCCTAGCATTTGCAACATTCAGACTCCTTCACTTAGTATTTGCAATTGTGAGTATATATATATATATATATATATTGTTTTCAATAATGAAAGTTTAATAGATATATAATTTGTATGTCTTTTTATTACTTTAATTATGATCGATGAAAATATTTTTATTATTACAGCTACCGAAGCTCCTTCACCTTCACCAAGCTCTTCAAACAGTCTTTCCCCAAGCTCTTCAAATAGTCCTTCAGGTATCATGAGCTTTTTTTAACTATTGCCCCTATTAATAGTTTGATTAATATATTTTTTATATAGGAAAGAATAAATATATAATTTTGTCAATAAAAAATTTAAGTTTTTTTTTAATAAAAGAGCTATAGAAGGATATATAAATAAATATGAATTGTTTTGCAAAGTCGTTAATTACCATTCCTCCATTGTGATATGACACAATATTTCATGCATTCAATTAAAATTATTTGAACAAATTTATAAATTAAAATTATTTGACTAATTTATAAATTTATATTAATTTCTTTGTTAGAAAAATTAATAATAATTGAGAAATAATTAAATTAAACTTTTGAATTGAATTTCAGGAGGAGGAACAATCACAACTCCAACACCAGCCACAGGCTCATCTTTTGCAACTAAAATTCCTCATGCTCTCATCTTTTCTCTCTCCCTCATTGCATTCTATTATTAATAATAACAAAATTTCGTTTTTAATTATATCCTCATTTCATGCTTTTTATGAATATAGATATTTATGTTGATGAGTTTTGTATTCTTTGGTCTTAGTGTGTTGTGCCTTTTTTCATTAGAGGCTGCTTATTGTTGTATTTTTATCATGAGATATTGAATAAAGATCACTTGTTCTAATTGCCTTCTGTTGCCATGTATGAATTTTTGTTCAAAATTAATGAGTCATGTGTTACATTGACAAAGAAATAAAGTCATGTGAATGTTTGGCATATGTACTTAATAAAATAATTTAATGTGTTTTTATTTTCTTCTGGAAATTATTTGTTTTATGAAAAATAAAGAGTTTTTAGAAATTTTTTTATAAAATTCCAAAATTTAAAAACACAAAAATGGTAATTAATAATTTTAACTGTACATAAAGACCTTATTCAATATTTTAAAAATAGATAAGATGATTGATGATATAAAGTATAACTTGTAACCCTTGCAAGAGGTCAGTGTTTATAAAAATAATACTTATAAAATAAAATTTTAATTAAATTGTTTCAAAAAAGGTCCCACCAACCACTCCAAAAAAAAATAAAATAAAAAAAGTGTGGAAAATAAAAAGGTCTGAAGTTTAAGTCCGTCCTTCAGTCAAAGTTTACACCCTAACCTATCACTTAAACTGATCTTATGTCATTATTTTCTGAGGTTTTTACCTGTGATTTTTCAAATATAATTTACCATCGTCATGTCAGAATTTGTTAATTACCATGGGTTTCTTTTTTTTAATATATATATATATATATGTATAGGATCCGTTTGATTTATCAAGGAGAACAGCACAAACAGTACAGTACAAACAATTAGAGTACAGCACAAGTGCTTGTATTGTTCTATGTTTGATTTTCATCAAATAGTATAAACATTTTTGTACTGATTAATGTTTGATTTGCATAAGTACGGAAGACAAAATAATAAATTACAATAATACTTTTTCTACTATTCTATATTTGTTTTATAATAAAAAATATACAATAATATTTTATAAAAATCTTATCAAATTTTATGATGCCTAACAACATAACAACAAATTAAAAAATCAATATAATTTTAAAAATATTTAATTCAAAACAAACAAACTTTCATTAATATCTTAATCCTAAAAAAACAAATAAATTGATACATACATAAATAAATAAATAAATATATAAATTTTTAAATAGATAAATAAATAAATAAAAATTTAAATAGATAAATAAATAAAAATAAAATAAAATAAAATAAATAAATCTATGTTATCACTTTTGTAATGAGAAGTGTAAATTTTAATTTTAAATAAGGACAATTTTGTCATTAGTTGTTTTGTACTTCTCTAAAAATTTTGTACCGTAGTTTTTGCAGAAAAAGTTTAAAAAGTTATGTTATACCAATGGGGGTAGTTTGTGTTGTATTTCGGCCCTATTTGTAAATCAAACACATAACAATAGAAGTTGTCTTGTCCTGGTCCTTGAAATCGTGGATATCAAACGTACCCATACAGTTTTAAACCAAAAGATCTAATTAAACATAAATCCTAATTGATGGATTTTTTAATGAGAATAATCCCTATAAAAAGCCAGGATTTTCATAATTAGAAATTAATTGGGAACAAAAAAAATAGTGAAAGCATAACTGCACTCATCATGTAGGAATTTAAAGATATATATATATATATATATATGCATAAGTTATGTAGATGTGTACATATTTAATTTTGAATGGGTTCAATTGTAGTGATTTAATAAAAGTTTGGATAGAACTCTAATTATGTAAACTAAATGTGTGGATAATAATAATAATAATAATAATAATAATAATAATAATAATAATAATAATAATAATAATAATAATAATAATAATAATAATAATATGATGTGTAATATTTCTAAGGGCAAAATCGTCAAGTTTATAATGGGCAAACTTGTAATTAGTCCCATAAATATTTATTATAAATAGACCGTGATCCCTAAGTGCGAACAATTCAAATTCGGAGTTAGATTTTCTTTGTATTAGGGGTTTCATCTCCCTTTCTGCATGATTAGTCAGGAGAATCGCAAGATTGTTTGTGTCAATAGATTCAAGTGTAGGTATTGCAGGTATGCTTATGTTTTTTTTGTTCTTGAATAATTTTTTATCAAGAAGATCATGACTTTTCATAGGGAATAATTTCATTAGAAAATCTATTAAGTTCCATCCAACGATTTTGTTTTGAAATTATTTGGGATACATGATTGATTAGATCTTTTGGATTAAAACTTATTGCTTAAATTATATATATAATTTGGTTTCATCTTGGGGCTGATTTTTTATGCTAATATAAAATTGAATGATATATATATATATATATATATATATATATATATGGCGATCTTAGTGCAGAACTTGTTTGACTTTGTTAACATATATTTGTGATGAGTGTGAAAATTACACGTTAATTTGATATATGTATATATGTTAAATTTAATTTGCAGTCTCCCGAGAAACGTTCAAGACTTTGAAAACTCGTTGGATAAACTCACACATATATATATATAGTTTCTGTAACGGTGTGGAATTCTTTTAGAAATCATGTTCATGCGTTTCAATACAGGTTTATATTTATAGAATTTATAATTATGAAAATCAAAGATTGGGACACAATTAATAATTTATATTAATTTAAATTTTACATTAAAATTAAGATAATACAACAATTTCACATTCAGATTATAGTTTAATTATTGTGGATTTATTTTAGATTATTATGAATTTTATTTTTGTACATAAATTTAGTATTATCATTTAATGATATATTATAAATAATTTTTGAGTTATCATGTTGTGATTGTGATCTATGATTATAAGGTTGTTTTTTTTTAGTAATCATTAGGAATATAACAAGTTGCTTGCTATAAGTTTTGTGGCTATTTAAGCAGCATCGACACTAAAGTGACATTTGTTGTGGAAACCTTTTATTTGTAAATAACCACAGTGTTAATGCATACCTAATCTCATATATGCAACACATTAACCCAAAGAAATATTGTTGTTTGACAAAGATTTGTTTGCATATGTGGTGATAAGTTTGGATAGTTATAAGGTATCTCTTGTGAAGTCGGCTCAAAGGAAGACTTTGTACTTGGCTGGTTAATCACTAGTGAATTGGATTTTTATCCAAAGACTAAGTTTGATGTCGCATCGATTAACTTGTTGATGGGTTGTTGTTATTTGTATGTTTGATTATTAGATTCTTTGGTTAATTTATTGTGAATTAATTATTGATTATTGCTCTTTATACAATTGACATCATGAGTGTTAATAATGTGTTTTGTACACTCATGGCATTCACATGCTTAACAACACAAACTTCAAGACTTGGAAAAATAAGTAATGTGTTTTGTACACTCATGGCATTCACATGCTTAACAACACAAACTTCAAGACTTGGAAAAATAAGGTAACACTTGTTTTGGGGTGTATGGATCTAGACTATGCGTTAAGGGAACCTTGTCTTGCACCTCTGACAGATCAAAGTTCCATTCATGAAAAGGGAGCCTTTAAGAGGAGAGAGCAGTCTAATGATCATGAAGAATACAATCCCAAAGGTTTTTCTGGACACTACGTCTGAGGAAAAAGGATATTAAGCAATTCTTTAACATAACACTTCATAAGAAGTGATAAGGCGGAGACTAATATTACCGTAAGGAAACTAGTCTCTATGAGGTATAAGGGTGACCGGAATATACAAGAGTATGTCCTTAATATGTGTCATCTAGCTTGAAAATTGAAGGGTTTAAAATTGAGATGCCACAAGATGTTCTAGTGCATTTGGTGTTAATTTCCCTCCCTCCTCAATTTAGTCAGTTTGAAATGAATTATAATTGTTAAAAGAAAAAATGGACATTAAATGAACTCATCTCAAATTTAGCACAAGAGGAAGACCGAATGAAACAATATTAGGTTGAGAGTGATAATTTGGCATTTTCAAGCTCTTAGAAGAAAAGAAAGAGTTTAGAGTGGTTATGTGAATATTTGGCTTATCTTATAGGGATAAACTCCATTGTTGCGGATCTACTTGCATTAGCACTTGTAGCTTTTAATAAGCATGTTGCTTGTATGGATGTCATTTAGTAAAGATGCTTTGATTTGGGAGCTTATATTTAGCTAGCTTAATACAAGCAACATGCTTTTTAAAAGCAAATAGATCCTCAATAAATGGAGTTTATCTCTATAATATAAGCTCAATATTCACATAACAACTCTGAACTCTTTCTCTTCTTCTAAGAACTTGAAGATACCAAATTATTACTCTCAACCTACGTTGTTTTATCCAGTCTTCCTCATGTGCTAAATGTGAGATGATGTCATGTAATGTCCATTTTTTCTTTTGACAATTATAATTCACTTCAAGCTGACTAAATTAAAGAGGGAGGAAAATCAACACCATACGCACTAGAACATCTTTTGGCATCTCAAATGCTTAATATCCTTTTCCTCAGGCCTAGTGTCTAGAAAAAGCCTTCGGGATTGTATTCTTCGTGATCATTAGACTTATACGATTAGACTGCTCTCACCTCTTAAAGGCTCCCTTGTCATGAATGAAACTTTGATCTATCAGAGGTGTAGGACATGGTTCCGTTAACGCATAATCTAGATCCATATATCCCAAAACAAGTGTTACCTTATTTTTCTAGGTCTTGAAATTTGTGTTGTTAAGCATGTAAATGCCATGAGTGTACAAAACATATTATTAACACTCATGATGTCAACTTTGTATAAAGAGTAATAATCAATGATTAACTCATAATAAATTAACCAAAGAATCTAATAATCAAACATACAAATAACAACAACCAATCTACAAGTTAATCGATGAGACATCAAACATAGTCTTTGGATAGAGATTCAATTCATTAGTGATTAACCAGTCAAGTATAAAGTCTTCTTTTGAGCCGACTAAATACTCACAAGAGATACCTTATAACTATTAAAACTTATCACCATACATACATGAGATTAGGCATGCAATAACATCGTGGTTATTTACAAACAAATGGTTTCTACAATATAGGTCACTTTGGTGAGATGCTGCTTAAATAGCTAAGAAAGCTTATAACAAGCAACTCTAAGTTGTGATATTTTTTAATGATTATTTAAAAAAATAACCTTATAATCATCGATTACAATCACAACCATGATAACACAAAAATTATTGGTAATAATATCATTAAATGATAATACTAAATTTATTTTTTATGTATAAAAAGTAAAATTCATGATAATCTAAAATAAATCCAGAATAATTAAACTAAAATTCTAATGTCAAATCGTTGTATTATTTAAATTCAAAATCAAAATAAAATTTAAGTTACTATAAATTATTAATTGTGTTTATAAACTTTGATTTTGATAATTATGAAAATTAATTTAATAAAAATATTTATAAGCATATATTGAAATCCGTGAGCATGCATGACAGCTAAACGAATTCTTGATGATCCTAAATCTATATAGAAACGCGTGAGCATGATTTTTTAAAGATTTCATCTCAACTATATACATTAATTAATTAATATATATATATATATATATATAGATAGAGGATGTATCGTCTGCCCACATTCATAGATTCTTAATCTGTGAACGTTGATATGAGCCGTTGGATTTCAATTCAACGGCTGCATACCGTTCTATAAACAGTAACACTGTGCATTATTTATAAGTACAGTAAAAAGTGGGATGTACAGTGTTTTAATTTGAACCATCCAATCAATTTCAGCACAGTAACTAAATCAATCGCAGTCGTCCAACCCTATTAAAGTTACTGTGCATCATCTGCGGACGTTCGACGTTCTACGAACGTCCGCAAATGATGTTTAGCCATATAGATATATATGATTCTATCGAACGGATTCTCAAACTAAAATTAAATCTAGCATATGTTTATGGATATCAAGTTTACCACACTCATCACGTATGCATAAGTCAAATAATTCAAATAGGAAGAACCAATTCGATCATGCGAACCATATATATATATATATTAATCAAGAAATTCGAGTATTAAGTTTTAATCCAACAGGTCTAATCAAATATAAATTCCAAATAATTTTCAAGCAAGATTGTTCTAATATCACTTATTTAGAAATTAAAAATTATTTAGGAAAAAAAATAGAGGAAGCATACCTACATTCGAATCCATTAATCTATTATTTGCTTGGGGTGGTTTCTAACTGATAGCTCACATAGAAATGGAAACCCTAATTTATACCTTAATTCTGTATCTCACATTGTATTTATAAAAAATATTTATGAAACTAATTTTAGATAATAAGAACTTTATCCCAACTTTATTTAAATCTTCACAATTAGGCCCATTCAAAAAATAAATATTATAAGATATATTCAATTATAAATATTGTTGATATACGTCTACATAACTTGTACACATATAATCACCCAACAATTTTTACCTATAATTTTTAATTATAATTTACCACCATTATGCCAGAATTTGTTAATGTTGTAACTTGAGTTCAAATAATTATTTTTAATTTTTTTATCAATATAAAATCTATTTTATATATGACACATATTTTAACAAACATAGGTTTCTTTTTTAATATATATATATATATATAATAGATTTTAATAAATAAAATAAATAATGTTTTAAACAAAAAAAGGTATTTTAATATTTTATATTTAACATTTCTGATATGCATGCTGGAACTTGACTTCATTTGGTTGAATCTTTCTACCAAAATATTGTTTTATTTTTAAAAACTAAAACAGATATTAATCCAAACTTTAAAGGTGGCAGGCTTGAGATTTTGATTCTTGAATTTTTACACAAACTTGACTTTTAATTAAATATGTATGTATAACACCTTATTTAATTAATAATGAAATAAAATTACAAACAAAAAACCAAATTAACATGTAATCATCCATGATCGATGGTCTTCCACCGCTTCTAGCTCTACCGTCTTAATTTTATGCTCACCTCCACGGCCACGTGCCCATGCTTGCAAAACTCTAACATCCACGTTCATGTCCACGTGCCCATGCTTGCAAAACCCTAATATCCACGTTCATGTCCACGTGCCCATGCATGCAAAACCCTAACACCCACGTCCATGTCCACGTGCCCATGCATGAAAAACCTTAACACCCACGTCCAAGTCCATACGCCCATGCATGCAAAACCCTAACATCCACGTCCAAGTCCACGTGCCCATGCATGCAAAACCCAAACGCGCCACATCATCAAACCCTATTTCACCACCTTCTCTCTGTCTATATATATATATATATATATATTCCTCCTGCTTCCCCTCTTAATTTCCGACTTTCTAATCTTAAATAATCTTTCCTTTCCTAAAATGCCCTTCAAACCTCTTCTTCTTTTCCTCCCTCCTCCTTCTCCTTCTTACCCTCATCTTTGTCAGTACTTCTCATGATCATGAAAACAATGAACTCATACTACTTGAACGTAAAGTGATCAAACATTGTGAAAAGAGATGTGAAGAAGATAAAGAACAACACCACAATGAAGCTAAAGCTAAAGATGAACCTGAGAAGAAGCTTCTAGAATGCCAGAAAGAGTGTGGTTTAGTAAAGCATTATGATCCTATTCTTCAACAAGAGTGTTTGAGGAGATGTCATATGGAATATCAACATGAGAAACATGGTGGACATCATGATGATGATGATGATCATGTTGTGTTTCCAATTAACCATATATTTTAGCTAGAATTTTGCATCGATATATGTACAAATGGTTGTTTTTGTTGATATATATCTTATGTTTAATTCCTTTGTTATTTAATAATTTTATATGGATGATTCTTGTACAAAAATAAATTAGTTTGTAATTTTGTAATTTTATGAGGATCTTTATGTAAAAAAATAAATTAATTATATGATTTTTTTTCTTCTTGTTATGTTACTTAATTTTTTAAATAAAATATAGAGAAATTTTTTTAAAAAAAATTATGGGTTTTTCAAATAGGGTTTTTAACTTTGTGATTTCTCCCTGAAAAAAATGTTAATAAACTGTTAATAATTAAATATTATTAACAATTCATTCTTTCATTTAAAAACTGTCTCATAGTTTTTTATATCATGTAGTAGATTTTTAAAATAAATTTATTATAATAATTATTATTATTTTTGACTTAATACTGTTAAGTTGTATTTTGCAAACTGAAAACCAGAAGATTTTTATTTAAATATTTTCTCTAAAATATAATTTTATTATAGAATTTTTATTTATATAATTTTGTTTTCATTTAAATAAAATATATAATTAATTTTTATTAATACCCCCACTTCACCACATCCCCAGCTTCACTTCCCGCCAACCAAACACCGGATTTGGTTTTCGGAAGTGATTTCCGAATAACTAGGGTTTTGCGCCGAGATGGCTTCGCCTTTTTCTCATCGAGCTTCCTCAATCCCTCCCTCTTTCTCTTCGCCGCCATGTCTCACGATTGCAGCAGTGACGATGAAGAGATTGAAAGCCGCCCAGTGGGTGAGAATCCTCAAGATTTGTGTTGTTTGAATTTCTAGGGTTCTAATAACTGAAAATCTAACTAACTATTTGTGTTGTTAATGTGTTTGATTGAGTGCTTATATGAGACAGGAATTGGTTTTTTTTTCTTGGAAATGTTTAAAATTTGGCACATTTGTTGCAATTTCAGTTTGTATGACTTCCAAGATGTCATCTTGCATCTTTTAATTTAGGGATTTTATGATTTCTTCTTCTTAATTGAGTGTGGGATTTGTTTGATTGCATCTTTTTGTGGCATTGGTCTTTGAAGTCTTTAAGATTCTAAGATTTTTAGTGAACATTGTAAGCTAAATAGTTAGGGATTTTGTGTTGTGAATGGGGAGATTATGTGTTTGATTGAATGCCTGTATGGTTGAAATGTTTAAAAGCTTGGATCTTATGTTGCAAATTTTATTTTGTTTCTCTTCCAAAATGTCATCTTGGAACCTGTGATTTGGGGGTTTATACTGTTGTCTTCCCAATTGAATGTGAGATGTTTGATTGAATCTTTTTGTGGCATTCATTTGTGAAATCTGCTAAGATTCTAGGGTTTTTGGTGAACATATGTGCAGTTAATAGGAGGTAATGTGTTTGATTGCATGCCTATAATTTCTTTGAATTATCTCTTCCAAAATGTCATCTTGTAATTTGGGGGCTTTTGTTGGGTTCTTCTTGAATAATAATTGAACAAAATATGTTTGATTGAATCTTTTTTTTTGTGACATTTGTTTTTGAAAATTGTTAATACCCTGTTGTTTTTATTAAACCTCCAACTAATAAGTGATTTGTGTGGTCAGTGGGAGTTTATATGTCTTATCCAATGTTTCTTTGTCAGATTTCTTTGAAATGTTTTAGATTTGTCTTATCTATTGCTATATAACTTCTATCTCTTTCATGAAAAGGTAATCGATCTAGTAATTAAGAATTTATTTTAATTTCTTTTTAATGGAATGCAATATAATGTGCTTGATCAATGTTTTTGTGATAATTATCTGTGAAATCTCTTTGATGTTAGGGTTCTTAGTGAACATCTAACTATTGAGGGATTTGTCAAATTAGCTGAAGGTAGTATATCTAATTGAATGGCTGCATGACATATATAATTCTTGGAATTGTTTAAGATTTGTCTCACATATCACTGTATATTTTCCTCTCTCTTCCAACAAGTCATGTAGGCCGTGATTGGTTTATCTGTAAGTGGGTGAAAGAAGTGGTGTAGTGTAATTCATTGCAAACAAACACTGGAACTCACAACTTCCTCTAGTTCTAGCCCACTTCCAAAAACTCTCACTCCCAACTTTCTTCAAGAGTTCATGGTTTACAAAGAAACAAACATTCTCATTGTAACTTAGGCATTTGTGTTGTTTCTTCCTAAATATAACGAACATTCTCCTGATTTTCATAGTTCAAACTATATAGCTTATGACTGCACTGTTGTCATTGGATGAAAATAGATGTACTGATCATTTGATGGATGTTGAGGATGAAGTAATTAGTAGAAATATTGTAGTTGCTTGCTCGGTTGTTAGTTCATGTGTTCTTGTGACAGTATGTATGCGCAATGAAAGTGAGGGATCGGCAAAGAGAGAAGCCCATGCAGGCGAAAAAAGGAAGAGGCAAACAAAGACCAATGTAATGGAGGAGTTAAATAAAGCGTTTAAAGCTATTGCCGAAGCGATTAAGCAAACTCATTCTCACTGGATGGATGAACTTATGGCAAAGTTATTGAAGTATCAGAATGACGGGTCATGATGATGCAAACTATAGAAGCAGCATTCGATATTTTATACAAAGATGAGATGGAAGGCAGGGCATTTATAGCAAAAACTCATTCGATGAACTTACGTTGGTTGAAGAAATTTTGTGGATGCTGAGAAGCAGAATGAATGATGAGTATTGGTACTTTCCGTTTTTGTTGTTTATTCATTCCCTTTTTTCCTTTTGGTTTGGAAATTCTGATGTTTTCATTGCTGTTTGAATGTCAGGTGAACCTTTTGAAGGAGCAGCAGTGTTACTTTTTGGAGGTTTTTGTTGAAATATGTTTTGAAGTCTTTAGAGAAGTTGTTCATGCTGCTTGGACCTTCAAATCTGGCATGGTAATATGTAAGACTGTTTGCAGTAGATGTTTTTTGTTTGGAGATTAGACTAAACTATGATGTCTATGATCATGTTTCTTTTTTTTTTTTCTTATTTTATTTTATTTTTATTTTTTGGGATACAACTATAATTCAATTGTGTTTTGGTTTTTTACTGTCACCCATGAAAAATAATGCAATTATTTTACCACCAACTCATTTTTTTTAAGAAAAATATCTTATTACTCTTTTTATTTTATTTCATTTGCTTGTCAATAGAGCAATTTTTATGTTTTAATTAAGTTAGAATATATCTAATGGTTTGTTTTACCTTTATATATATATATATATATATATATGCATACTCCTTTGCAAACATGATTAAAGATGCTAATGACCCTTAATCTTAAATTTTCGGTCATTGTTTGTATTGGATTTTAAAGTAAAAACGTGTCTTTCTCTAAATAATATGATGGTTTTTTTGTCTATCGTCAACGCATGTAAATGTGACATATGTTTAAGGATAAATTTATACAATTTATGTGCCTAATATAAAAAACAATAAACAGACATAGTTTGTCTAGTTATTTTTATAAACAAAAAGCTAATAAAAGGAGATTTTATATAAAGCCAAGGTTGTAATTGAATTTCATTTACAGAGATTGTGTCAATATAATTAAAAAAAAAATTACAGGAATAATTGGGCAGTCTTAAGCAAGATAAACTTGATTATATTCTCAAAACTTTATTTTCTATTTTTTAAAATAAAATAAAATACAATTACTTGTAAATAAAATATAATATAATATAATGTATAGATTTTTTATTTTTATTTTTTTAAAAAAAAGTGGGCTCTGCTTTCCCATATTCACCTCCACTTCCAATTCAGGAGTTCCAGTTCCCGCCAACCAAACAATGGATTTTGTAGAAGTGACTTCCCATTTCCCAAAACACTAGGGTTTGTTGTGCGTGCCTTCTTATTGTTCTCTTCTCATCTCTAACCCTAATTCCCTCCCTCTCTCTCTCTCCCTCCGCCCAGAAACCTAAAAATCTCCCCTTTTAGGCAACGTCGTCAAAGAGATCGAAGCCCGCACAGGTATGAATGAAGCTTGATTCCGCTCCCTTTGCTTTCCTCAGTTTGATTCAGGGATTCTAGGCATTGTCTTGATTTTTTCTTATTTTTTTTTGTTGCTCTCTCATGGTTGGTGATAAAATGCTTGATTTGATTTATTGTGACTTTTTTTTGGTGGGATCTGTAAAATTCTTCTTAGTCAACGTCCAATTTGTGAGCAATTTCCTACAATTTTTTGTTGTTAATGAGAGGTAATATGTTTGATTGGGTGCTTTTATGACATATTTCTTTGAAATGCTTGAGATTTTTATCACCTACTGCCACATTAACTTTACTTTTTCAAGTATTGATTTTGTTGTTTTGGGGTTTGAATTGAATATTTTTGTGATGTTTGTCTGTGAAATAGTTAAGATGATAGGCCTTCTAGTAAACATCTGAGTGGAAAGAGATATGCTTTGAATTATAGGATTTTGTTGCATGGGATTTTTTTTTTGGATTTGAGGAAATCATTTTGTGGTCTAGGATTTTGTTTCAACCTTCCTAATTGAATTTATGATGTTTAGTTGAATCTTTTTGTGACGTTACTTGTAAAATAGTTAAGATGGTGAGGTTTCTAGTGAACATCCAACTTGCAAGGGTTTTGCTTGAATTTTTGTATCCCATATTTCTTTGAAATATTTGAGGTGTGTGTTGCCTATTGGTGCTGTGAAATAGTTAAGATGGCTAGGTTTCTAGTGAATATCTAACTCGCATGTATTTAGTAGTTAATGGGAGGTAATATTTTTTTTGCCTGATGCTCATACTGCATGGTTCTTTGAGATTTGCATCACCAATTGCTATACATTTCTCTCTTTCAAAAGATCACGTGGTAGGTTAAGCTTCTTTGTTGCTTCTTCTTAATTGAATTTAAGATGCTTGATTGATTTTTTCCCCCTAAATGACAGGGTTTCTGGAGAAAATTTTTAATTGATCTGTGTAGCTAATGGGGGATCATACCTGTTATTGAATGCTTAGATATATGACATGTTTATTTTAAAATGTCTTTATATTTATGTTGCCTATTGCTATTTCAGTGGTTGAGTGTGAGATGTTTTTCAACCTATTTTTTCCCTCTCATTTCTTTGGCTGGAAGTCAACATATAAATAGTGATGATTTTGTTTATTTAATGGAAGGTAAAACTGTGATACTATGTGTACACATATTTCTTTGAAATGTTTGATATCTGTACCTCTTCTCTCACTATGTCAACTCCTATCTTATTCAGTCTTGTTCACTATTTTCATGAGCTATTCTTTGGATTCTGAATTTGAGTTCAGTGTGCAGTTGATGTACAGTATTATTATTATTATTTTATATATATATATAGTTTTGTGTGGGAATAATTCTCATAGTAGTCATTTTTTATGTAGTTAATTCATATCAAATGTAGGTGTATATTGAAAAAGAAACTCATACATGACTTTGTTGTTATATCTGCAAAGTTGGCCTCTTTGAATTCTAAAGTATCTTGACCTGATTTGGGTGCAAGTCGTGCTTCAAATTATACATGACTTTTAACTGCATTGTTGTCATTTGACCAAAGGATCTGTATTACTTATTAGATGGATGCTGCTGAAGATGCAAAAACCAAACGAATTCTTCTGGCTGCTTGTGCAGTTCTTATGGTATCTGTTGTTTTTATATTACACACATTTAATGAAGATGATGAGTCAGGGGAAGAAGATACAGATATCGAAGAAAGCGATAAAATTGCCAAGTTAGGTCATGAAGATGATGAATCAGTAGAAGAAGATACAGATACTGACAAAAATGATAGCATTGCAAAGTTTGCTGAAGCACTTATGCACGCCGCGAAGGCAATAAGAAGTAACTATGTTCATTGGACTCAAGAACTTATGGAGAAGTTACTACAGCTGGAGAATGAAGGGTATGATGAGATGATCCTAGAACGGGCTTTTGATGCTTTATACAAGAATGAAGTGAAAGCCCGGAGCTTTATGGTAAGGCCTCGTGACTGGAAATTAGAGTGGATGAGGAAATTTGTGGATGGTGAGGTGCAAAACTGATGGGAAATGGTAAGAAACTATTTTAAACTTTTGCCGTTTATTTATGGCCAAAAGTGCACTTTTGGTTCCTGAACTATACTCATTCACTTTAGTCCATAGACCAAGAATATGTCCCATTTGGTTCTTGTGGCTTTTGAATTAGGAAGAATAATGCAAGAATATTTCTTTAACTATGAAAAAAGAGTGAGTAGTTTTGGTGGCTATTCATTTTTTTATTTAATTATTGGATGATTGAAGAACCAAAATTGCAGTTATATCTTTATTTATTTTGTTCAGCTTTTTAACTGCAGAAATGTTGATGTTATACATATTATTTGCATTGCAGGGAAGCTGTTTTGGATAGAGCTAGCACTTAGCAGCAGGGTTCTGTTTGGTGAAAGGTGTTCAAGTCTTTAGAAGTTGTTTAATTTTGTGTGACTTCTGAACTTGAAATGTTGCCTGTTGTTTTGGTGGTTTCTATGAAGTAATGTTTACCCTGTTTTGTTGTATGTTAGCAACTACTCTTTGGTTAATTTTTAATTCTAGAATGGCATTATTATACTAACAAGTGTGTATTAAAAGCATTTTTTTGCAAATTTTCTATATTACAGGGGTGTATTTACATGCATTGATTCAAGATGGAGAGTGTTTGCAATAATAAATAAATAAATAAATGCAATAATTCAAGCTATTGCATATCTTCAATGATCTAATCACTTGTGAACAGGAATAGTCACAAGGCAAGACAGGGGACGGGCGGGAGGCTCCCCTACTCACTCTTCCATCTTGAGCGGGGATTCCTTGTCTCTCGTCCCGGTTGGGAAGCCAAGACAAAAATACCCAATAAATCCAATAACCTAAGTCATGAGTTTTTAATCCTTTTAACTATTATACTCCTTCGGTTCCTTTTTATTTGTCATAAACCCATGTTTCTTTTTATATGTTATTTTCTATTATCAAGAAGTATTTGTTATTTTTTTTTCAAAACTATCTTAATATTCAATTCTCTTCTTCGAATTAAATATGAGAGAGAAACGTGAAGATATAAATTAGAGTGAATTTTTGGAAAAGATAACAAATATTTATAAAAATTTATGAAATAACTAAATTCATTTAGTATGTGAGATCTGGTTATTCACGCATGCATAAAAAGGAACAAAGGGAGTATATATAGCATTCCATGTCCCTAACAGGATGGATCCTCGAAGGGTGCGGGGAAATCCAGCCCACCACCAGTCCTTATAAGTGCCTAATAGGTTTGTACATTTATGTACACTTTCATCAATATATTAATGGAATGTATGCCCTCATAAAAATATAAAATAAGGTAATATAATTTTTCTCATCAAATTTTTATAAATAAAATTTATTTTTATGCATAAACGGTTAGCCCAAATTAATTGTCACACTCCTCAATTTTTAACACCAACATAGAAGGGCAAGGATGACATTTCTTCATTTTTGTCATGACTTGGTGGTAGGTAGCGGTGTCAAACGGGTCGTGCCGGCTCGGGCCCGGCACAGGCTGGCACGAGTTGGGTTGTGCTTGGCCCAAGCAAGGTGCTACGTGATCAGTGTCTCGGGTGCTCGGTGTGCACGGCCCAAACCCCGGCCCGTGTTGGGTTAGGGTTTGCGGTCCAGTGGTCGGCATGGCCCGCTTCGGGCCAACATGGCCCGACACGCCAAATGTAAGTTTTTTTTTCTTTTTTTTAAAAAAATTATTAGTATATTTTTTGTTTTTTAGACAATAATTCTATGTTTTTGAATTTTAGGATGTTTTTTTATATATATTTTTTAGCAATTTTAGGGTATTTTTTTATATTTTTGGGGTTTAAAATAATAAATATAAATATAATATAACTGGGCCGGGCCACGTGCTGGGCCGACCTTGGTGGTTGGTGGGTTGTACCGGCCTGGCATGATTTCTAGACGGGCGGTGCCGACCCGAGCATGCATAGTGCATGGCCCGTTGTGGGCCCGGGCCGTGCCAGGCCGGCCGGTCCGTTTGACACCACTAGTGGTAAGTGGAAAGAGTTAGTGGGGGAATATTTTATATTATTTGGGGATAGGTGCCACCTACCCCATCAATGTGAGCCCTTGGATCAAAATGATCCTAACCCTTGGTTTGTTAGGTGAAGGGCTATATAAACCCCTTATGATTATTGTAAAGAGACAACCAAGTGAAGAAGCAAAAGTGAGAGTGAGGAAACTAGAGAGAGAGTAAAAAAATGTGATAAAATATTTTGAGAGTTAATCTATTTTCCTAAGTATAAGAGAGATACTCTGGTTTTCTCCTTATTATTAGAAAGTTTGTAACTCTTAAAATTTTTTCACTTAGTAAATTTCTTCTATCCTCGCCTGTAGTTTTTTTATCTAATTATTTAGGGGTTTTCACGTAATATTTTTTTGTGTCCTTTATTTTTTTAGCATTATTCTTATTTATTTAGCTACTGATATTACTATATTCGGTCCCTACATTTCACTAACATAAGCAACCATTCCCGGGTCTATGATGGAATAACATGAACTTAATAATAATAATAATAATAATAATAATAATAATAATAATAATACCTTCCATTATAAATTTGTTACTTTCCCTGCAAAGTAAGAGGGTGAATCCATTTCAAGCGTTTGGTTCTTAAAAGTGATATGGTCTCCTTGTAATCACTTTCCACTTGACTAGGGAAAGTGATTCACAGGGGGTGGTGTGAAAGTGTTTACACCGGTGATGGGAAAGTTTGGTAATTGTCAAATTACCAAACTACCCTTTATTACATAAAACTCTTTCTCGTTTGTTTTGTCTTTGAAAAAACCCTAACGCGATCATATTTCCAATTCGGCGGAGAGTTGTCGCTTCTTCTGAATCGGAGAAATCCTGGTAATATTTTTCCCAAGTTTGTTAGATTATTTTTGTGTTAAATTTTTTTGTTAAATTTTTTTCTTGGTGTAAAAATTCATATTTTTAAATGGATCAAAGATAAATAAATTTCATATTTGTTTGGATAAAAATTTTTTTATTGGAGAATTTTTTTGTTTTTGATTAAATTAAATCTATGTTGAAATAATAATCCAACATATAAGATAAGAACTTGAGACATATATATTTTTACTTGTCCACGATTGTTTTTAATTCCCTACGTAAAAATTGTTCCAGTATTTGTAGTGAATCAAAGTTTTTAAAATATATGAGATATATAAATAAATATTAAGTATAAGCATTCAAATCAAAAATATTAATTCATTAGTTTAACAATATTATTTCTTGTCTCTTTTTATCATGTTTTGCATAACATATTTTTTTATTTTTTTATGGGATTTTATTGTAGATATAATCGGTAGGGAGGGGTCGAGGGGCGGCGCGCCCCTGGCCCAGCAGGTCGATGGACCCCGTGGCTTGAGAACCCTCCGCCCCTTCCCCGCCCAGCCGCCCCTTCCCCGACAACCCGGCATCCCTCCTCGGCCCTTAGCTTCTCCGACCATGCAGCGCCTGGTGCCCCTTCCTTCTCCGGCCACCGCCAGGTCCGCCACCCAGTTTGTGACATAGCAAGCTGCCAAGTGCCAGCTATTCTTGAAGTTTGTTCCCTGGTCATGAGCATTGGAACTTGGATTCTTGGAAGATGGCAATCTAATCAAGCATAAAGGAGCCAATGAAAAAATGAAACGTTGCATGTTGAAGAGAGATATCCGTTGTATGCCATTATTTGCATAGTTGCATATCAGGTGGCAGGTGCTATGGACTATGGTTCTAGTGTAGTGGCTAGTGGCTAGTGCTATTATATTAAATTACTAATATATATATTAGATTAATACATATTCTTTGAAAATCAATGAGATTGCATTGTTGATTCTTCTGAGTTCTTCTGAGTTCTTCTGAGTTCTCACTTCTCATCCATTTCAAAAGCTGAACTCATCCATTTCAAAAGTTTTGAACTTGAATTGTTTTTTATAAATAAGCTATATACCATCTGCAAGTTGCAACCTCAATTTATTCTCTCCACCGGCTTTGTTTGATCTCTCTGTCCGGCGTTTGGCAATTAGGAGGTGAAATGTTATTTTATTTAATTTTTAAGATTTTTTTATTTGTTTGTTTGTTTTATTATTATTATTTTTTTGTCATGTATGAAATATTTTCAAGGAAATTTGTTGAAATGTTTATAAATTGATATTCATTAATGCGATTTATGGTATGTCATATGTCATTGTCATATGTGGATTGATATTATTGATTATTTGATTTAGATATGTGGCATTTAAATTGATATCATTAATTTAATTTAGAGATTTGAGTATTATTAAAATTAAAATTTGTGATTCACTAATAAATAAAAAAATTATCTCTAAATTTTTTTTAAATATAAGTTATCACTTTCAAATAAAACTTCATTTAAAATATTATTTACGTTTATATAACTAGTATGAATTATAATTATACTTGTGGATAAATGTTAAGATAATGATAAATTGTCACACATATTTTTTTGATAAATGTTTAATTTAGTGTTACTTCCCCATATTTGATTTGACAATTTATGAATTTATGATTTAGTTCAAATCATTTATATATTTAATTTGATTAATTTCATAGATATGGAGAGGTTTTTTAAATCTATACCAAAAAGTATTGAAACAAGAACTGGTTCAGCGTCTGATGTAAGTACTGTTGCACAAAAGAAAAGTCATGTCGAGTTTGATCCGAGTGATATCATTGCCGACCCAGGGCTTCGAAAACCAATCGAGGAATATGACACATGAACAAGAGATCAAGTAAGGAGAGAGTATTTGTTAATGGGTCCATGTCAACCGAGTTAGCCACAATTTTTCCTAGAAAACAACAAGGAAAAAGATTTGACAAGCTTTTAAAGAAGTGTGGTTTTCAGAAATTTGATTGGTTGGAATATAGTATGGAGAAAGATGCAGCTTATTGTTTTTATTGCTA
Source organism: Dioscorea cayenensis subsp. rotundata (assembly GCF_009730915.1). Classification (NCBI taxonomy): domain Eukaryota; kingdom Viridiplantae; phylum Streptophyta; class Magnoliopsida; order Dioscoreales; family Dioscoreaceae; genus Dioscorea; species Dioscorea cayenensis. Next base: position 50,672 of record NW_024087813.1, read on the forward strand.
TCTTTTTAAGCAACCAAGGGGTGATAAACTTGGGATTGATGCCTTCACGAAGACAGGGTTTAGCAATTGGAAGAAAGAAATGGAAGTTTTCACTGAGCATATTGGTGGAGTTAATAGCAACCACAACAATGCAAGGCGACATTGTGAGGATTTCAAAAATCAGAGGCAAAGCGTGTCGCATATATTCTCTTCTCATAGCAGAGAAATGGAGGTTGCATATAGAGCTCGTGTCACTGCTGTTTTACGCGTTGTTAGATTTCTTCTGTTGCAAGGTCTTGCTTTCGTGGACATGATGAATCTTCAAGTTCTACTAACAGGGGCAACTTTTTAGAGATGCTGAATTGGTATGGAACAGAAGTTGAAAGTGTTGGTCGTGTGATTAATGAAAATGCTCCTGGAAATAATCAAATGACCTCTCCACAAATACAGAAAGAATTAGTGAGGGCTTGTGCAGAAGAGACCACGCGGGCTATTATTAATGAGATTGGAGATAGTCATTTCTCTATACTTCTTGATGAGTCTCGTGACAGATCAGTAAAAGAGCAAATGATTGTCATTGTAAGGTTTGTGAATAAGCAAGGTCAAGTAATTGAAAGATTTCTTGCTGTTGAACATGTTGTTGATACTTCAGCCCCTTCATTAAAGACAGCTTTGGATGGATTGTTTGCCCGTTTTGTTTTATCTATTTCTAGATTGAGAGGGCAAGGATATGATGGAGATTCTAATATGAAAGGGCAATTTAATGGGTTGAAGACATTAATTTTGAATGAAAATCCATTTGCTTTTTATGTCCATCGCTTTGCCCACCAATTACAGTTGGTTGTAGTTTCTGTTGCGAGGAACATTTTGGCTATTAGTGATTTTTTTCAACTATGTCACTATGATTGTGAACATTATGGGTGCTTCCTGTAAAAGGAGAGATGCATTGCTTCAGAAGCACCATGATAAGATTGTGGAGAAATTGGAGAAAGGTGAGATCTTTCCAGGAAGAGGCCAACATCAAGAGACTAATCTTGCAAGACCCGGTGATACTAGGTGGGGCTCACATTATACAACTTTAATCCGTCTATTTACCATGTGGGAGTCAGTATTAGAGGTGTTAGAGAATGTGTGTAATGATGGAAATGTTGTAGAGCAAAGAGGCACAACATCGGGTTTGATACAAAGGATGGAGAGTTTTGAATTTATATTTATCTTGCATCTGATGATCAAAGTACTGGGATTAACTAATGACTTGTCAAATGCCTTGCAATAGAAAGATCAAAACATTGTTAATGCAATGGGGTTGATTGTAACTGTGAAAGAACTTATGCAAGATTTGAGAGAAAATGGATGGGGTACATTTTTGGAAGAAGTCAGGAGCTTTTGTGTTGAAATGTCAGTTTCAGTGCCTAATATGGAAGATAGTATACCAGTTCGAGGCCGTTCGAGACGTGGAGGGCAATTGGTTACTTATTACCATCATTATCATGTAGAGATCTTTATTGCAGTGATTGATTTATTTACTGTTGAGATGAATAACCGATTTAGTGAAACTTCTACAGAGTTATTAAGATGTATTGCTTGTCTTGATCCAAGAAACTCTTTTTCCAGATTCGATCATGGTATGCTTGTTCGACTTGCTCGACTTTTACTCGATGATTTCTCCACATCCGATCATCTTATCTTGAAAGAGCAACTTCGCATATATATTCATGATGTGAGAAGAAATTCGATTTTTTTCAAGTTGTCATGATCTTGCAAAGTCTTCTTTCGTGAAGATGGTTCAATTTGATAAACATTTGACTTTTTCCATTGGTTTATCGTCTTATCGAATTGGCATTGATTTTACCGTGTAGCAACAGCATGAGTTGAAAAGAGCGTTCTCAGCAATGAATATCATCAAAACAGATTTGCGAAACAAAATAGGCGATGAATGGTTAAACAATATGATGGTATGCTATATTGAGCGAGAAATGTTTGCTAAAATTGATGAAGAAATAATATTACAATGTTTTCAAAACATGCAAAATCGAAGGATTCAGCTCCCCCTTCGCAATCATTAGTGGTATGTATTTTTATTTTGTATTTTAAAATATTTGTCTTAGTGTATTATTTGAATTTTTAATTTATTAAATTTTGTTATTTAAATTTTTATATTTTTTAAATTTGTAGCTCACCCAGCTCGCCCCCCCTTTTTGCAATTTTTGGCTCCGCCCCTGGATATAATGGTGCAAACCTTTTTCTTATATTCATAAATTCCATATTTTGCTAATTTTTGTTAACTTGGTAAAATTTATGTAAATGAAAAGGATGCCTTTTGATATTTAAAAAGTTGATGAAATTCAATGTAATTCATCAACATTTTAGGATTTTGTTTTGCAATTTCATACATTCTTTTTGAAAAATTGGTTTATTGAACTTCATATATCTTCTTTTTTCTCTAAGATTTATGTTGTTGTAATAGAAAATCTTGAGTAATAGATATGATGTAGATAATAAAACTACTTTGAAAACTAGTGTGGATAATAAAACACTAGTGTCGGATAATAAAATTGGGTGGACTTTGTTTTTGATTTATTTTTGGAGGGTTTTTTTTATGTATAAACCCTTGTAAAATCTTGATATTATATTCAGTCCTTAATCACAACCAAATCATTGATGAAAAATATAGTTTACTTAAGCCATAAAAAGAAAGTGAGATTTTTTTGAATGCCGAAAAAAACCCAAAAAAACTTTTTAAAATGATTACGTCATCGTAATGAATGTCTATTTTTAATGTGTGTGTTTTATCGGTCTGTAAATCAAGATTAAATATTTGAATTTATTTTAATGTGTTATATATATATATATGTTTGTAATTGATGAATTTATTTTCTTAAAGCATTTGAAGAAGCTTTGTAAAATAAAAAAGAATAGACTCAATAATCACCTTTTTTAGGCCTTAAGTTTGCAGCTTTGTATAACAACTAAGGGCAAAAATGAGAATAAATCTAATTTTACATTGAAAACAAGTTCATACCAAACGTGGGAATTAAGTTTTGCGATGCAGTAATTCTAATTTTGATTGGGATAATCAAAGCGTTGTAATGTTATTTTTGCAGGGTAAAGAAATGATGCACTGCAAAAGTCTTTCCCGCAGAGACTTTTACGTACGCAATTACTTTCCTGCAAAAACGTAAACGAGCCCTGAGGATTATGTGAGTTTTTATTTGCAGTAATTTAAATATTCAGTTAAGTGAGGGTGTTTGTGCAAAAGTAGTGTGAAATATTTCAGTGTTTTGGCGGGGGCTAAATGCAAAATGATTTTCAATTTTGATGTGCTAATCCCAAACCCTTGCTTGTTCTACCCCGTCGAGCTCTTCTTCATATACTTCCGGCGGCCGCGCCGATCGCCGTCGAGCTCATCTCCGGCGGTAATTGCTTTAATCTTCGCCTCTCAATCTTCTTCATATACTTGTATCATTAGTGTTCTTTGAATCCTTCGGCGTTCTGATAAAAGATTATGTTTTTCCTTTTTCTTTCAATAATTTGCTGAATTCTAGTACTCTCATGATGCTCTTTGTTCAACATCATATAGATCTTACTGAATTTACATGAAAAAATTAGTCTTTTTGTTCATTTAGGATATATATTGCTCGATTAGAATATTTCCTTGTTACTTGATGTTCAATTTGTATGTCCTTTGATTTGGAGCAAGTTCCTAAAGGGTTTCTATATGGACATGTTCTGGAAATTGAGAATTTAGGATAATGCTTGTGAGAGATGCACGAGGTTGATGCAGAATTGTTCTGTTTGGTATGTTCAGGTAACAGAGGGATCTGCATTTGGATTTTGATGATTATTCAGTGTTGATTCGAGAAGATGCATAATGTATGTGCTGTGTGATAGGCATGATTGAATAAAGTTAGAAGCACCTGTGTGGAATTTGAGGAAAGGATGTTTGGTTTCAGAAGGATTGGGTTCAAATCATTTGCTCGCTGCATTGTTTTTAGTTATCATTCCTTGCCTTATTTGAGTCATGGATATCTGCATCAGCTTCCGGTATCATCCTCTAGTTATAGTAGTGTGGAAATGTTCAAGATTGTGAAACAAAATCCTTCCCAATCTGTGTTTACCTTCACTACTTTAGCTGAGCCAATATTGGTCCAAGCTCATGACCCATCTCGACTAGCTTTTGGATTTGGTAAATGCAGTTGATGAACAAAGATTTGAAGAAGCGTGGAAGTTATGTGAGCGGCACTTGCTGATGTATGGCTTCCTGAGGGACATCTACCATGACAAAACTCATTTCTGGTTCTGCTGAGAGTTGTGAATCCCAGTGGCTAACCAAAGCTTATGACTTAGTAGAAATGGTTTTTTAATGAGAAGAAAAATGAATTGCTGGAGAAGGAAGCTCTGATTTACCTTTCTTTCATGCTTGCCAGATGTGAATCACCCATTCTTGCTGCGAATGTTTTGAGAAAGTTGGTACAGATGCAGGCATTTCCCCCTCTGGCTGCTTGGTCAGGAGTCATAGGACATATGTCTCGAACTGCTACTGGTGCATTCCTTGCTGCTGAGCTGATTGCGGAGATTGGTTACCTCTTCAATGACCATAGGGTTGATCCTAGCAAGAAGAGTAACAAGCCATTGCTTTCAATGAAGCCCAATTCTGATGTTTTCAATATTGCATTGACTGGCTGCCTATTGTTTGGTACTACAAGAAAAGCAGAGCAGCTTCTTGACATGATGCCTAGAATGGGAGTGAAGGCTGATGCCAACTTGCTGATCGTAATGGCTCATATATATGAACAAAATGGGCGTAGAGATGAACTCAAGAAACTAAAGCGACACATTGATGAGGCCTGCGGCCTTAGTTCTTTCCAGTTCCAGCAGTTCTACAACTGCTTGCTCTCATGTCATCTAAAATTTGGAGACTTGTCTTCTGCAGCTGATATGGTATTAGACATGTTGAGAAAGGCTAAGGAAGCAAAGATGTCTCTGGCCTCGGCAAAATCTGTATTGGCAGCTGTTGAAACCAGTAAAGCATCAGTTACTGATGAGGACCGTAAATTCAAGAAACTGGATGTTGTTGAAAAGTTCAGATTGGTTAAAAGCTCAGCTCCTTCATATAATGAGTTCTTGTGGGACAAGAAATTTTCTAGGCTTGAAGCCGAGGCACAGGAATCCCTTCGTCTGTTATCTGATATATTACTGGGCCAAGTTGACCTAGTTAAAATGGAGCGTGGGATTCTTCATCCTACTGATAAAAATATATACAAAAACTTGTTAGAGCTTTCCTAGAAGCGGACAAGGTTAGTGATTTGGCAGCATTCTTAATCACAGCGAGCAAAGAAGATTCCCCAGCTTCCATTGAGAATTCTGCTGTTGTTCAAGTAATTAATGCATGCATTTCTCTTGGCATGCTTGATCAAGCACATGATTTACTAGATGAGATGAGATTTTCTGGAGTTAGAGTTGGTTCTTCTGTCTATTCTTCTCTTCTTAAAGCCTATTGCAAAGAAAATCGGCAGGGGGATGTCATGGCACTTCTAAGAGATGCTCCATAAAGCTGGTGTTCAGCAGATTCAAGCTGCTATGAGACTCTGATCCAATCCCCGAGTTCATCACAAGGATTCTAGCGGTGCTCTCCATTTTATTTAAAGAGATGAAAGAATCAAATATACCAAGATCAGGTAGCCATGGGTTTGAGACGCTGGTTGAAGGTTGTTCTGGGGGGTGCGGAGGCAAGTTTAATGGCTAAGCTTTTTGGAGAAATAAAAAGACAATCAGAGTGTGAATTGTGGTGTCCATGATTGGAACAGCATTATACATTTCTTCTGCAAGAAAAGGTTGATGCATGATGCTCAGAGAGCCCTGAACAAGATGAGGGCTTTGGGACACAGCCCTAATGCCCAGACATTTCATTCTTTGGTCACTGCATATGCTGCAATCGGAGGAAAGTATGTCGAAGTAACTGATTTGTGGGGTGAAATGAAAATGCTTGCTAGTTCTAGCTCAATGAAATTTGACCAGGAGCTTTTGGATTCCTTGCTGTATTGCTTTGTTAGAGGTGGATTTTTTCTGAGAGCCATGGAAGTCATAGAAATGATGGAGAAAGGAAATATGTTTATTGACAAATACAAATATCGCTCACTTTGGTTAAAATATCACAGGACATTATACAAGGGAAAGGCTCCCAAGGTCCAGACAGAAGCTCAGTGCAAGAGGAGAGAAGCAGCTCTGGCTTTCAAGAGATGGATTGGGTTTACATGAACATAATGGTGAGCATGCTCAAGATTTCTGTATGACAGCCTTATATTCAGATTGGGATGAAAACGCATCTAATGCAATCAGTATTGCAAGAGGATTCCATGCTGTACAGCAAGCCATGCTTGGTCTTTTATTGTGTTTAACTTGGAAAATTTAAGTCTTGCTTTGTGCTTCAGCAAGGAAATGCAGCCTACAACCTGTCGATAAATTGGATCTGATATTATTTTGAAGAATTTCTATCTAAGCTGTTGACCAAATCTACTTGATCCTTACATAGTAAACATGGTGGGTAATCTCACTTAAAAGTTCAATGACCAAGAAGTTAATTCTTTGGGTTTTGACTTTTGATTGAGTTATTAACTCTACTAAAACATTTTTTTGTCCATTTTATCAGTTTGTAGATCATTTGGAATGGACAAATGGTTAAGTGGAGCATGTTCTGATGCGATGTGCGCATCAAGATTTGGCAGGTTAGGCCAGAACACTATTTATATTTTTATAGTATTTTATACCTCGCTTTTCCCTACAATTAATGGCATTATTTATTTTCCCTTTCTTAATTATCTTATTCTTTTGCCAAATGGACATAGGTGAATGCAGGTGATGCTTATAGGGGAAAGCACAGAGGAGGGATCTTGACATTATATTGCATCACTTCCTTGTTCATCTAATTGTGAATGCAGTTGAAAAGATAATCTGGTCTTATCTTGTATAAATGACTGTATGATTGCCTCCATCTTGAGTTCAACAGAAGAAGGAAAAATGGGCTATACGGCAAACTTCAAGATCATAATTCAGACAGAACGGCCTTCTCTTATTTGAACTCAAAACCTCAACATGACTACAATTAATTTTAGTATTGATGATGATTTATTGAGGGGAAATGTTGAGTCAGGGAATAATCTAACATTTCAGTTCAACTCCTGTTTCTGTAGCCTTGAATCCCTTAATTATTCAAGGAGTAACCTTTTGATACATTTTATTTGGTTCAATATATCATGTACACTGACAGCAAATTCGCTCACGGCTCACCTTCCAATTCTCTCTGATGTGTAGAAGCTCTTGACTGTCATGGCTTCATATTTACACCTAGTTTTATATGTTCTATTGTTTAGGTGACTTGAAGTGTATGATGATTATCTTATTTCACTCTTTAATATATTTTGCTTTGATTTTTGTTTACTTACGGTTAATCTTTAATTGACTTGATTTTTCCATCTCAATTTCTTGCTTTATAGAATAAGTATTTCACTGGAATATTTCATCATTGAGTAATCTTTAGATAAATATTCTTCTGCAGTGGTCATACATTTCCACTTATTATGTTTAATGTGCGAAGAAAACATGTTTACTTTCTGTTCTTCATTTTTGACCTAATTATCATTTCATTTGGTTTTGGAAATTGGAAACATGACAGGCACCATGGATAGGATCATCTGTTCAAGAGTTCAATGGAATGAAATTGCAGCCTTCCAATGTCTTGAGGTGAGTTGGTTTTATTTATCGGAAAAATGTCCAAAAATGTTGGCAGTTTAACCATACTATGCACGAGCACTTCTAGATTAAGCATATATCATATAAACAACACTTTCTTAAGCTGGTGGATTAAATAAACAAAGGTGTTCCAGAAGTGCAGCACCATACTGAAATTACTGAATACTTTAATGTTCTTATGACAGGCACTGACACACCTTTTAAAAACTCAGTAAATTTCCTGTACCATTGATTCCTAATTCTGGCTGCAAGTGCGTTTCTTCAGTAATTTAGTTTCACTAACATTCACATCTGGGTTGATGTGCATTTGCAGAACCAGTTCTTATCAAAGCATATGCTTGGACAATCATGTCTGCAATTAGTGAATACTTTATTTTTTTCTAATAACAAGCATGGACTCAAATTCCAAAGTCACGTTTCTTTATCATTTATCTTCACTGACATTCACGTTTGGATTTTTATGTTTTTGCAGAAACAGTTATTAAGCATGCTTAAATTTCTTATAAACAAAGTGAACACTCAAATCTGTGCATGTGTTGATTTGCAGAAAAAACATGTGCAATTACTGAACATTTTACTGAAATTCTTGTATCATTTACTTCCACTGAAATTTCACATTTTGGTTTGTGGTTGTTAAAAAATCAAAACTGCAGCTATTGAACACTTCATGTTTTGTTATTACATTCATCTCATTGATTCCTAATTCTGACTGCTGCAACCTGCAAGCTTCTTATATCATTTAAATTCACATCTGGGTTTGTGTGTGTGTGTGTGTGTGATTGCAGGAACAGTTGTTATTAAAGCATGCTTGAACAATCAAATCTGCAATTATAATGTCTATCCATGCCTGGGAATCTTCTGCAGGTATTTATGCAGCATTTTACAAGATAAACATGAACATGACTACTCTTTTTATTGTTATTATATAAAAGCATGATAAGAGTGGTAGTTCTTTATAAAGCTGATAAAAAGTCATTCTAGGGTTAGGGTTAGGGTTAGGGTTAGGGTTTGTTGAGATAAGAGTCAATGACTAGAAATCAAAAGTTTGATCATTGGTTTGGTTATATTATTGAAACTAAAATGAAGAGAATAAAATTTTTTATTGGTAGGATTGAAAAGAGGTGGTGATTTTGATGGTGTGGTAATAAGTTTTCTTCTGCAAACTTTCTCTGCACGCAAATTGCCACAAGTTCCCATGGCAGACGCATGAACAGCAATGTTCTTATCAATCATACGTGCTACTGTTTTATTTTATTTTATTTTTATTTTTATTTTTTGTTTTTGTTTTTTAAATCTAAAATATCAGTTAAGATTTATTTATTTATTTATTTTATTTGTTTGTTTTTGAATAAAATACATGCCAGTGAATCAATAATAGGGGAAAAGTTACTTATAAGTCCCTAGAAGTTCATAACTTTGCCAACCAGTACCTCTGATTTTTTTTATATTTTTCAGTCTTTAATTTTTGAAGAAAACATTTAAATGATTTTTTTTTTAAAATTGTATTTATCAACATGCTGTATCATTTGTATTGATTTTACATTTTCATTGCTTATTTTGTAAGTTGCAGTGTATTATAAGTTTGGGTAATTATTCATTTTTTTAGGCTAAAAAACACTTAATTTATAGTATATGAGGGTGGGTAAAATGGTCAAAATCAATAGATTTGTGCTGCTCAAGAGGCAAATGAAAAATTTTATGTTTTGAAGTTATATTGGAAAATTATCAAATTTATGGTAATTAAATTAATATATCTCACCATATTCTTTAAAATTTTAAGAGAAAATATATTACAATCATAATATTTTACAAAGGTTAGAATTTTTATCAGAAGTTATTTAAATAATACCCATTGCTATTATAAAAATATAATATATATACTTCGTTTGATAATTGTAATGCATTTGCACAGTATTAATTTCTTTTTGGAATAAAGAAATAAAAATTCAGAATATATGTATATAAAATTAATAATAATATATATATATAAAAAAAAAAGGCAAGAGAAAGAGAGAAAAGAAAGTGATTGAAGAAGGATGTGATAGTGTAAGAAGTTTCTGTTTCTGACATTGTTAATATAATGTAAATATGTTTGATATGTGTAAAGATGACTTCTTTTCAATCTATTTTGTGTGTGACTAATGACATAAACATTGTACTCTATTTTTGAAGTACCAATAATATGGTCACAGTGTCTATCATGATAAGACAGTTGATCTCTATCCAAGACTTTTGACATCTTACCATCACATCTTTATACATATATATTATTCATGCAAATGTTGCAATTTTATATAATATCAAAAATATAATTTAGGTAATTTTTATTATTAAAGAAATGTGAAATATTTATAACTTTGAATAATATTAGATATTCCACAATTTGTCCTTTTTGTTAATAGTACATTAAGGTACATATCACTAGCAAACTGTGGACTTTCACTAATCTTAAATGGGTATTTGGTAATTTTATATATTACATAAAAAGCATAAAGGATTGGGTAGGGTTGTGTGTACATATATATATATATATATATATATATATAGAATTGGGAAAAATACTTATATAATTGAAGTACTTGAGGAAACTTGTACATATATAAGCTTATTATTATATTATAAAAGGTATATATCAGTAATCTAATTTTTAGAATGTATTAAATCAATGAATTATTTTATTGGCAAGCCTTTTTATCCCTTAAACTCCTTAAAATTTTTATTCTGAAAAATCTTTATTAAATGTATAAATATAATAATAATAACATTTATAACCTTATCTTCAAGACATAAATAAAAGTTCATAACTCACAATGTCCAAAAAAGACTATATATATATATATATGAAACTATTTGTATAATTTATGATAAATTGCAGTTAATGAACTGTTTCATTCTCACAAAAAACCAATTGATCTTTTCTTCAAACAGAGACACAAAAACACAACACCAACCTCCTCCTGACAAAACACACAGCAAACTTTCATCAATCCATTCTTTTCATGAAGCTCAAATTACTTTTTCAGATCCTTCAGTGTCCTTTTCCAATCCTGTTTTCTTCATGCTCTTTATAATTATTTCCACCCAAAAAAGAAAGAATAAAACATTATGGAATTCAATTCTTCTTTTTTTTCTCTTTGCAGTTATAATCATAAGTCACAAGACATGCTCTGAACTTTCATATGATAGCTCACACTCTTCCCTCCAATTTATATAGAACAGTAAAGAACTATGCACATGATATCTCAAACTAAAAAGAAAGGAAAGAATCATACTTGGAAACTAATTTCTGATAAATTGTTGACATCTACTTGATTCTTTATATTCATCGTTGTCGTCGGCACGGCGCATTCGCTTTTTCTTTTCCGTGTTTTTACAAGTAGTGTCATGATTTCTTCGATCAATTGTTTATTCTATAAACATTCCATTCTTCTAAACCTGTTGTTAGTAGCAAAACTGCAGTGATTCTTCCCTGTTTCGATCCAAGAAAGACGTATATTGTTAATATACAGCAAAAGAATAAGAACATCGAAATGGAAAAAAGGCGATAAGAGTGTTTGCCTTGTTAATTAGATGTTGACGAATATTCTCTTCATTCTTCGGTTTCTGTCACTAAAGAACTGAATAGATCAGTTTTTGATTGAAATAATAGGAAGTAATTTAGACAATGTAATGTTGGTTGTATCACTCACAGTATAAGGGAAAAAACGAATAGCCGAGCTCTTTATAGGAAACCTGTTAGTTAATTGGTGAAAGAAATGTAGTAACTTGATCAAAAGAAGCTGAGCTCGGCGTAGCCGTGAGAATACGGTAAAAGCTCTTCGACCTCCACTCGAGCACTTGAGCAAACCATGTTTTTGATTAGGTTTGGATTTACAAGTTCAACCTCTGCTGAAAAAATGCTGTAAACCGGCCTATGGTCGGAGAACCTTGATTCTCCCCGAACATAGGATAACTGATTCAGGCCATTGCCGTACCATAGAATTCGATCACACCTAAAGATCATAAAAAAGTTAAAATTCAAAGGATGAATTCTTCGCAATATATCAAATAGTTTCAGCTTGTTTTACCAAGCAGGTGTCCGGCGTTTCTCTTTTGGGTGCATTTCATCACCGGTGTACCGATCTGAGTTATTCGAATACTTATATGTTGGTGGAAAATAGATTCTTCCTTCACTCCAGCCCCGAAAGACACGGCCACTCCGTTGCTCTATCCTAAGCTGTTCATTAAGAAGACAAAAGTTTAGTATCCATGCTATGTTTGTTTCATTGATTAAAAATCGAAGAAAAGAATTCGGAGGATGGTATGATAAACCACCTGATCCTTTTCCAACAATGCTCTCCAATTGCGCATCTCAACAAGTGCCTTCACAGAACGGTACGAAAGAGCAATTCGGTAATTCAAATCGCCAAGCCATATGATCCTACTGAAATAAGGATGAATGTGTTACTTAACATTTCCCAGCAGTAAAAGCAAAGCATGTACACACTTACTCATGCTCAAGGATAGTTTCAGGTGACTTTTCGTCGCAAATTCCATGAACTCTTGGGAATCTAGTCTTTCTCAGAATCTCAAAGACATCAGAATTTCTTCGTAGTTCATCGCCTTCCTTTTGCCCTGACGTCAAATGGCTACATATGAAGCAAAAAGCTTGTTTGGTGTAAAGACATGCTGATGGAGATTGAACCCTGTGTGCAAGAACTTCACAATAATATCCCCGAAAAATTCATTCTTTGCTCAATTTATGAAATTTAAACTTAGACAAAGTTTTTACTTTGTTGCCAAGATACCCCATCAATCCTCTACCAACACAAGAGACTTTCATGTTCTTTATATCATCTCTAATTTCGCTTCGCACCCACACCGTCAGGAATATTCCGACCATTTGCTTGCTTGCTACTAAACAATATCTGAAATCAACACAAATTTCAGCATGGGCATCAATTGAAAGCTTAGAATGAAATCAGTAAAGTGTGCATAGTTACCTCGATCGTCCTGATACATCAGTTCCTTCTGTAGTTAAGGATGAACCAAAGCCATATGACATTGGCGAGAAGGCAGCCGTGCTTGGCGAATCAGCACTGATGTTGTCATCATCAGACGAGCCTCCCCATCGATAAGTGGAATCATAATCACTCGGTCTTCTCCCAAAGCTTACTCGATCACAAACGCTGTACCGGCGATCAAGTCTAGGCTGTTGAGCTAACATATCTTCATCCCTTCTTAAACTCCGGCTTAGAGACTGAAACGAATGACGGTGAAAGAAAGACGACGCCTTCTGCCTTGTAGACGATCCTTCAAAATCATCGTCTAGCTCCACAATCGGATCAGGCACCGGAGATGGTGTTTGATAACCTCCATTGTTACTACCACCAGGAAGATTATTCAAAGTTTTTCTAATAAGAGCCACCCATTTCTTCGCCGGGCCATTGTCTTCGGCACCCAGGACATTCCCGGCATTCAGAGGAACAATCTCTTGGAATCTAAAAAGCCGAAAAAGAACACAACTCCCATTGAGAATGTGAAATTTTTATCATGGAAAATTCAAAACACACAAAAAGTGTACCCCAAAACATATATATCTGCAGGTGGTGAAGCATGAAGCCAATCCTCAAGATTCATATAACTTGGTGGAGATTTCCCACCAACATTCCAAGTTGCAACAAAAATCCTAAGGAATAACAAAGAAAATAAAATTGAAACTATCAAATCACAAGAAAAAAAGCAGGAATTTGAATTAGATTCAATAATATACAAATGAAGAAGGTCAGTAAAAATACCGATAATCTTGGAGTTCTGTAACTTGAACTACTGAATCATGATTAGTAAACTTTCCTCGTAACCGATCTGGTTTTTTCTTCAGAAATCTCTCTGATGAACAGAGATTTGAAAAAACAAATTCAGAATTGATAATTTGGTAAAGATAAAAACAAACAGAGAAGGTTGCTATTAAAGAGTGGTCCAAAGCTGCAAAGACTCTGAGAGAGAGAGAGAGAGAGAGAGAGAGAGAGAGAGTCTGTTAGCACAGTAACCTGTTTTGCTTTTCTTAACTGTGCATGACTCCATCTCTGAGAAACTGGTCCTCCATTCTTCATCCCCTGCTGAAAAAAAAGAACACAGAGACACACACACAAAGTTCAAGGAAAAGAAGGATAAAGAACACTGTGATTTACTTCTTTCATTTCATCATCTTCAACAAACTCATGCATTTTTCTCTTTTGGTTGTTGTTTAATTTATGATTAGGAATCAAAAACAAAGAAAGGAAAAAAAGGAAAGAAAAAAGAATGAATCTTGAAGAGACACAGACCTCTCCCAACTGAATAATCAGCATAAAAATCCTGAGCTTTGCTCTTGATATTGAACCATTTCCTCACCAAACTTTTTGACCATGAGAGCTGCAAATCCAAAAACAATCAAAAGAATCACAACCAAAGCAATAAACCAAACAAAAAAAAACTTAGATTAAAAAAATAAAAAAAAAAATCAAATAAAAAACCTTGCTTTTCTTCAGATTCTCATCTCTCATTGTTCCAAACAAACTTCATACAGCTCACAAATGTCTCTTCTTTCCCTTCTCCTGCGTTTGCTACAAAGATTGGATCTTTCTCACATACCCATCATCAAAATTGCTCCTTTTTCCTCTTTTCCAAACCGATTCAAGACTCTAATGCACTAGTGAGTGCCAAAGCTAAGATCTTGATGAAACCACTGCAATGTGGGCAGGCAAGCAGGCAACAACAAAGAGAGAAAAGAAGAGAAGACAAGAAGAAGAAGAAGGCTCAGTTGTGCCAAACCTCAGTGAATCAAAGAGCAAAATTTGAAGAGAATAAAGTATGCAAAACTCTTCCTTTCTCTCTCTCTCTCTCTCTCTCTAACACGCTCACTCACTCACTTTTATACTGTTGATTTCTGAGATAAAAATTGGATTTTTATGGGGTGAAAAAATGGATAAAAAGATTGAAGAAGAGCTGCTGCCCGGGTCAAGAGACAGTGTTCTTCTGCCCGCGGGCAGTTGGATGTACTACTCTTATTTATTTATTTATTTATTTTAATTAAAAAATATTTATTATTATTATTATTATTATCATTACATTTGGTCTTCTCTTGAGACAGTCAGGGAGTGGAAAAAGCAGTTAAAAGAAAAAGATAAAAAGAGAGAGAGAGAGAGAGAGAGAGAGAGAGAGTGATGTTTTGCTTTTGTTTTCTTTTTCTTTATTTTTCTTTTTCTTTTGGAAATGTTTTTTGGGTTTTGTGTTGGATTTTTTATATGGCATGCATAAGTGAAGTGTTTGCTGTTGTTGATGGTGTGTGTCTTTAAAAATTTTTGGAGATTACGAATTTACCCCTATGTCATAAATGGGTAATAATTATGTGTCTCTAGCTATTGTAAAAATCAATCATATTTGGTTTTATTTATTTATTTATTTATTTATTAAGTGTATTCATACTGACAGTTAAAATAGTATTTTTCTAATAAAGGATTATTTAAAAAAAATAAGTTGAAGTATCGAATATATGTGACAATAATATATAAAAATTATATCAATGACTTTTTAGTCTATTAGTAAAATGTTTGTGTGAATTTGAATATCATCTTACAGTAAAGGATAAAACTATATTATTAATTTAATATTTTTACATTTGTGCATCGTTCTAACAGGTGGATTATCTATATTTTGTTAATAAATTACAAAAATTATGAACTTATATTTATTCATTTATTTATCTTGGAAATTTATGTTAAAATCTTTGATTTCAAGGGATATCTACACAAGATGGTGTGTTATAAGTAAATAAACTATTTTTGTCAAGGATCTCAAGATATGTATTAACACTTGGTTAAATAGGGGTATAGAAGTAAATTTAATTTGTCTGAGGAGGTTTTGGTTTCTTTAAAGAGGAATGGATTTTGCATTGGATTTAAGTAATCATGAAATATAACAAGTGATTTACAAGGCAAATAGAATGTTTATGAAATTCCTTCCTTTTTTTTACTTTTTTTTCCTTTTTAAGGGTTTAGAGTTTTTTATATTTATTTTAATTTTTTATTATTTATTTATTTATTGGAACAAAACAGAAACCTCAATTTTCTGCATAAAAGTTAATTGCACTAAAATTTACCTATTGTCACGGTAATTATTTTTTTTTCAAAATATTTAATATGGTGTTTAATGTAAATCAAATATACTATTATTTTTCTTTTAATTGATATTAAAATTTTGGGAAAAAAAAAGTAGACTGTGATATAACCTAACTCACTTAATTTTGCATCTTATAAGCTAGCTGTTTTTAAAAATTTTAAAAATTAAAATAGAGAAAGTGAATAAAATTATCCTATGTTCCACATATATTAAACTAAGAAAAAAATAACAATAAAAATGAATATTGAGGAAAAATATATAAATGAAAAATACACTTGAACTGAAATTTTATTAAATAAAAGTTATATCTAAAAATTATAGATAACATTGAGAGCTCAACCTTTATCCTATTTTTGAGAGAGCAAAGATTTTTAAAATTGGTGGAAGTTGATACGATGTATTATCAATTATAAGTGAATCAATACCAAAAGAAGAAAAATACGAAATTTATTCGAAGTCAAAAATATATTTATCATTCTTAATTTTAGAGTCCAAAAACTTATAACATATTTATTTTAAAGTAATTTGTCCATATTTTTAATTAATTAATTAATAATAATAAACTCTCCCTCCATTAATGAAAGCATACTGATACTAGCAATAGTTATTCATTGGTAAAATTATTTGCCCATTTTGACATGAATTTTGGTTTCAAATTAGCTTTAACTTTAGATAGAAAAATATTGAAAACCAACCAATAAATAAAATTCAAGGACAAATTTTCAACAAATATAAATAAGTAATGAACCATCAAGAGACTTCATTAAGTTGTTTGTCCTTTTGCTATATATATACATATCCCTCAATGGTCCAAAATGAAAATATTTAGAGGCTAGAAAGCCTTGGAAAATCAGCAATGAACCTACCTAACTAATCTCACAAATGAGATCCTTGTTTTGAGGAGAGATGGTAAGAATATGTGGAGCATATTGAATAAGATTTTGGATATTAGACTCCAAAACATTTAATGCCTTCCATCATATAGTTTGCGTGGGCAGAGCAGTATGTCACCTTTTGTTTGAAGGTCCCTTGAAAATGAAACTTTTATCTCAAACTAACCCCTTCACACAATTTATATTATTATATATGTTCCCTGAAATTATAACCTTGTGATGTTTTCCTTTGTACTCATGTGAATCAAAACTATTCAAACAGTAAATAGTCTTAAAAATACTGTACCATTCATCCATTCAACATCAAACATACAGTACAGGAAGTCTATACAAGTATTAATTTGTATTGTTATTCAACAATCTGACTGGGCAAGTAGTACACTATGCAAATCAAATGCGCCTTTAGAATCTTTTGGTATTACTCGATGGCTAATTTATGTTTTGGCTAATTATATATATATATACATCTATCTAATAAAATTTTTATAAGATATTATTGTTTTGTTTGCATGAATATTCCTCTTGTTAAAGTATATAAAGTCAACCATAATTAACTGTTGAGTACACTATAAAATGTTCAAAGTATCATTTTACAAAATAGTTGATCTAAAATTTTAGGAGCATGTATAAAAACCGATAATTTTCTTCTTTATCCTTCTTTGTCCATTTTGTCAGACGTCATGTAGAGCTTTTTAAAACCTGTAGACATATACAAAATGTACGCTATGGGGACATACAAGTAAAATACGGCTTTATCATGCCAGTACTGAAAGTATAAATATAAATATTCTGGGAGTATAGGGTGTACTGATGTTATGTTTTCAAACATTTTTCTAAGAAATGTTATGGAAACTTTGTACAAAGGTATTAAATTAATATCACCTCCAGATATGGATTAAATTGATACAAGGTTGGAAATATAGATTAAAATAATTTTATCTTCTTGTATATCCCAGATACTATCTATATATCTTAATGAATACATGGTGAATTCTAACCATAATGTAGTGTTTAAGAAGATCTTAAATCCATAAGAATAACATTTTGTATAAAATATAGCGAGAATAAAGGGAAATGGAAAATGCATTAATTTTGTGAAGTTATGACTAAGAAGTTATATCATTTGTCTTATATTGTTTTGAAAGGAATGTCCCCACTACTACTTAGAAATAATATGAGACATCAACCATTCAATTTATTAAAATCTATCATTTTCCCTCATTAAATGCCTCTAGATAGTGATCTTGACCTGTGATTTTTCTTTCGTTTCTTTTGTTATCATCCATATGAAAAGGAAAAAAAACAATAATTTTCTCCACCAAAAGAACCAAGGAAATAAAAACATTGAATGAATACATTTACTCTCATTTATGTCATTAAAAAGGACAAATCCTTCATGGTTTCATTAAATTGTGATGATAGATGATTAAAGAACTTTTTAGTTGTTTCTCTCCGCATCATATAAATTAATTTATTGAATTTATTGAATTTGAGGTAGAGGGAGGATTCTTTGATAATTATTGGTTAAATTTATTAGTAAAAATTGTAAATTGCTCTTAAAATTTAGAATCTTGTTAGGTTAATTTTTTAACACACACAATTTGAATATATAAAAAAGAGTTTTTAGATAAGCTAGTAAGCTTATTTATTTGAGTATAATTGAGCATATATTTTATGATTAGTATAAAAAATAAGCAATTATTCCACTACCCATGTTTTTTTAATATATTTGAAATTTTGAAAAAAGTACATAAGTAATAAATGAATTTTTTCATTTTTATATATCTTGTTTTCTTCACTTGTTATTTGATAAGATTAGAGCCAAACCTTCTTGGTAGATCCATCATGTTCATATTTCTCCATTAGTTGTTCATACTTATTACATATCTGTCTATTCATGCTACTAATAAGTATGGACATTTAAACTATAATTAGTTGATTGAAACTCCAGTGTTTTTTGTTTTTTTGTTTTTACAACGTGGATAAATTATTTCACGCATTTTTTTACTCTATTATGTCTCAATCATTAGTTAGGAGAAGTTGGTTCTCGGCCTCTTTGCGTATGGTCGAATGTTTGTTTAATTGGTATAGGCAGGGTAG